>NW_027273434.1:0-6674 GCF_040938485.1 Diadema antillarum | reverse complement strand
GGTACATGTATTACTTAGAAATAAGTGCATTGTTTGTTTGAATAAGATATGGACTCTCATATAATAGCTACGTCTATTTGTAGACAAGGCAACCCACATCATAACCGACGGTTGTAAACCATTCGATTGATAAAAATATGAATTATGTAATGCTCACATTTAAAAGATTAAACTGTACATGTTCTCCGGCGATCTCGGAATTATGTGTGGGATATGTAATTATGCATAGTGAAATATGTTATGACGTCATGTCGCACTCAACCTGATTACATGTATTGTCGGACTTGTCTCGTTTCTAACACTGCCTGTTGACTATCCCGTATGACGCCCCCACGCTGACACTGCGCGGTCAGGGGAGCATGCTGAGCTTTCCAGGCGTCTCGAGGTATCTCAGGGAATTAGGAAGCTGCTGAGTGAAGAAGTGCCTCGACAAGTGTTTTATCTTTTCTTTTCCATTTTCATCTTCTTGATAGCGACACACATATTTTTGAATTAAATTCATGTTTAGCATTAAACCCCAACGCTCCCCCACCCCCTCTGAAATGGCACACACATGCACTCGGCACGTACCGATCCTGAGCTAGTCTTACGTACGCACATGCCAACCAAGATCACGTTCTAATCAAAAGCCTGTTCGAAATGATGAATCGCTCCACGCAAAGCCTCCGTTAAGCTCTCCAACCTTGCCTGAGTTCGTAATAATTCATAATCCAGCCGCAAATGAATTAATTCGAGGTTGAGTCTCCAAGCAAATCCTTTCTTCATGCTCGCTCATTAAATTTTTCAAACAGCTATCATGGCAAGAAGAATTTAAAACGCGTCTCTCTCCCGACCGAGATGTATGGTGTGTGATACAGTGTACAACGAAAATTTCTGCATAGGTCCTATCTTTTAAAGAGAATGTATCCAAATAAACGGAAGCAGGTCATACAAAATACTACTTCTAGGTTGTATATAAGAAAAGAAGCATCTATCAATAATTTTAATGGAAGAAATTACAGAAACGATCTATTTGAAACAGTGGTCTTTAACCAATGTAACACTAGAGTATACCCCCATTGCAAAATTGAACCTCAAGCCGGATTCTAAGACTATTCTAGGTATATGAAATCAACTGTCTACTACCGGTATATGAAGTAAACCGTCTGATTACCGTCCTTTTTGTTGAGACCATGATAATACTTTTATTATGCACTTTTCTGTATCAGGTGACAGACAACTCAGACTGATGTGGACAGATTTTCTTCATAGAAATAAAGTCACAATCAGTACATTTCTGAAGCATAAAAATTATAAAGAACTCCCTGGATTTTATCTCACGGGACTCTTATCCTTCGGCCCCCGTATTTTATTGAAATGAATTATTAGTGTTTGTTGAGACAAAATGGATGTGTCTCGCTGCTCTCATAAAAACATGTATTTGACAGCTACAGAGAGGATTAACTAGAGTGAATTTGCCTCTATCTGCTGTATAGCTTGCCGAAAATAATAAGTAACAAAAAATGAGCAACAACATCAGTTTGAAGGATCAATCTAACGCTCTCATGTGGCTAACATAGTTTTGAAAGATCCATCTTCCGATTCATTTGTAGTCACTCGTCTTCTTCTTGTTCTTCTTATTTTTTTTAAATAATGTCGGAGCATAAGCCTTTGCGCTGGAGAAATTTACGATGAACGGATGGAGCAGAAGTAAGCGAATCTATTTTAAAGGGATCATTACAGTCTTTGGTTGAGACGTAACTTCAGGAGCTTTTTTTGTAAGGTGAGAAAACTCTTATGAAATATGAAAGAGTAGGTAATTCCAAAAGAGATTCAAAGTTTATTTGATGAAAATTGGTTTTTAAATGGCTGAGATATCCAAAACAGAGCAATCTTAACAATGAAAGGTGGGACCCACCTTTTCTTAGGATCGTTTTGTTTTGCTTTGTTTTTGGATGTCTCAGCCATTCCAAAACCGATTTTTTTTTTTCATCTAATACACTTTGAATACCTCTTAGAATGGTATGCTCTGTACTATACTGCATAAGTGATTTCTTGGTATCTCGTAAAAAAGTTTAAAAACCATAATTCTCATCTCCACCGATACTAGGGCCTATATCATTCCTTTAACTGATTTCTTAACCGGGAAGCACGTTCTATTCAGAGGAAAACATACATTCCTTCAGTAATAACCTACAGCTCCGACCAAGGATGTATCACACACACAAAACAACGTGAAACGATGAAACTGAATTGTACGTTCTCGGGAAGTTGCCGATAGCAACGTGTGCACTTCGGCAGTCGTGATCTCGACTTTGCCGTATGACCTTTGACCGCAGTCATTGACGGCAAAACGTCTGCTAAGTACGCCGATTGCAACGTCGCGGGCAATTGCAAGCTTGCAAATTGTCACTGCCACTTGTCTGTGTACGAAGATATATACTGAGAGAAGGGGATTGTGTAGAATGTTTAGGACATGGAACGGAATTTGGCTTTGTTGAGATCTCAAGTTTATCGAAAATGAAGAGTTGCCACGGATGGAGTTCACTCAATATTATTAATGAACGGATAACAGATGACATCAAATCACCGCTCATTACTGTAACCGTGTTCAGGAGAGACCAACCCTCTGAAGGTAAGAGTAAATTCGCCTTATTTCTCCACTATTCTATGATTGCTATGATCTCGATAGCCATTGCTTCTATTCTTTTTAAACGATTATATTTTCAGACTTCATCGATGAAGTGGAGTCAGCATGGAAATTCGATGAACCAATTTGTTATCCTGTACATCAATCAATACAGTGGTTGTGCGTGACATTATTTTGAAAAGTCCTGTAAAGATCAATTTGTTTCGCCTAGTCTGAGATTCAGACATCGCACTACAGCTATGTATCAAGAGTGGAAATGACATTCTGTGGCTATAATACGCCGGAGAGTATGCATGTAAAATCTCGAGTGACTTTTTTGCCTTTTCAGATCATGACCATTTGTACGGTATTCCGCTGTTATTCTATTTTTCAACAATCTGAGGATGGATATTTATATAGCTGCTTATTATATACTATTATGAGTATGCTGTGCATCATGTGCGATATTTTTTTTTCATCGATATAAATTACACGGAGTGCGTATTCACGTGTGGATGCCCCATACATGTAGAAATAATGTTGTCCATACGTTTGTTAATCACTGTAATATACATAGATTCCTTATTATAATGCATTTATGTACTTTCGATTAGGTATAGGGCCGACTGCTGATTGGTGAGTTCATATGTAAAATAAAGGAAAGAAAAAAGATAAGATCAAGATTTGCTGTTGTCATTAACCGCATGGATGGCATTTTTTTTTCTACTTTCGGTGCAGGATGAGACGTTCGCTATTAAAGTCTGATAGATCTATACCACAAATAGTTACGGGTTCGATGTTGATGATTTATCATCTCAATATTTGAAACCCTATCTATTTAATTTCTGTCTTGAGATGGTCTACGTGCTGATGTAGGCACCACTATTGGTGACATTTTCATCAATGAAAAATGGCATGACGGTCAAAGTCGGCATTTTGCGAAACCTTCATTGCAATGAGCTTCAAAATATAGAATTATTACGCGCCATTTTGAAACACCTTGAACTCGTGGTGGTACTTGATCTTTTTAAGTGGTGTGATTTATTTCATCGCGTGCTCAAAGTTTCTGAGTTGGATCTATACAATACATTAAACATATTGTAATCTTACTCCATGCTGGTTTGTAGGTTTGTATAAAAGCCTGAAATAAAAATTGGATAAATCAGCCGCTGGAATGAATTGTTGTTGTTGTTGTTTGGTTGGGTTTTTTTTTTTTTTTGGGGGGGGGGGGATGTACAACGTAAGAATCACATTCAAAAGAGAAGTATGAGTAAAAACAAGTGAAGTTGAAAAAAAGAAGAAACGATTGTCCACCAGACAGACAAAGCATACAACAAGCAACAATAGAACCAATTTACCCCCTCCCCTTGGCGGTTATGGACTGAATCTTTTAATTTCCCTGCAGGACCGGTATGTTTTACCTACAGCGTTTAGAATCAAGACCCGTTGACCACAGAACAGAAACTTTTGCATGGCATACTGCATTCCCAAGAGAAGGTATAGATATACCAGTCAGTGATCCGGCTGCTTTCGGTGTGGGATGGGAAAATACCGAATCCCTCTCAGAAGTTGAATTTACAGTTTCGACTTCTCTCCTCCAATATCCTCTTCTCTTGGCTTATTGACCACAACTCCTTGTGGTTATCATAGCCGTCGTAAAGGTTCATTTGTCTTCGATCGACCTATATACCTTGAAACGTTTGGATTGAGTCATATATACTAATATATATATATATATATAATATATATCATATTAAGTCATATATACTAATTAAGGAGTGACAAATAGGTGTGCATGTATGTATACATGTACGTATATATGCGTGTATGTATGTATTTATGTCTGTATATGTGTATGTTTTCAAGCCATTTCGACTCCGACTCAAAAATGTAAGCTTTGCGTGTTGTCATTAAAATAACAGAGAAGGCGCATAATATAGTCGTTTAAGTCACAGAATCATATCTCTTTGATGCACTAAGGGATTTGGAAAACCCCGTCCAATATCAAAGTTTAATGATAAGCCTTCATTTCCTATACCACCATTTTTCTTTCTTCGAACTATTTACAGTGCCTTTTGCTGCAAATTATAATGAAAACATCTCGCAGTACTTCTATTATGCCTTCAAAGCAAGTCAAGGCCTATATTTACCGCGCACAGAAACGCTTCATCACGGAGAATGTTCTCCTAAAGTTTACCGTGCGGTTAATGTTGAAAATGCCCCTGTAATCAGGAAATGCCGCTGATTACAATCCAAGGTTTTTCGTGAATCTCTTGCAATCCCTTCATGTAGCCTCGAACCCACGATATGAGTTCGGAGACAATTTATGCATTTTCGTTCATTGGCCCCCAGGCCGTGGAGTAATTTTCCCCTTCTCCGTTACACCCCCCCCCCCCCTGCCTCAGTAAAATCTGCCTCCACGGTCAACTTACATTCCATGCACATTCGCGTCACATTCTCCTCGATCTATGCATGTGATTATTGTACATGCATCGTGACCGCTAATGAGTTCGCCAGACCTTTTGCGACCTTCCGATCATTATACATCCCAAAGTGATGACACATTACTAGCTTGATCCCCCTTTTCTCATTTTGTTACCTGCGTGCCACCTTGTTTCTATCAAATCACCATTTTCGTGATGATTATAAATTTGTATTAAAATGTTGCAATTTCGTGGCCTACAAGCCACGTATTTCAGCATTTCTTTTTGGGTTTTTTTTTTTTTTAGTTTTTGTTCTGCTTTGTTTCAATTATACAGCCTTACGTGTAAAGTGAGCAACGTTCACGTCGATACAGGACTACTCATCTTTTGGCGTCAATTTCAAAATCATAATCAGATCCTGTTTTACTCTACTCGCACAGAATACGTCACAGTACATGATGGCAGGGAAATATTCTCATAATATTTTGCAGCTTGGATGTAAATATGCACGGAAAATAAGTACTTATCGTATTCATGTGCAATGAATTGAATAAATCAATGTCTCGCTTTTGTGAAAATAGGCAATACCTCGGAAAAAAGGATCCCCACTTTTTGATTGGACTTTTGGTTACTAATTCTTCCATGGGTGCAATGTTGCACAGTGGATAAGACTCTTGAACCGGAGGTCCCGAATTCGAATCCCGTTAAATGTCTATGTCCTTGGACAAGGTTGTTGTTGTTGTTTGTTTGTTTGTTTGTTTGTTTGTTTGTTTGTTTTTTGGTTTTTTTTAAACCTACCATGTCCCTCTCGACCTAAGTGTATAAATGGGTACCTGGCAACGCTGGGGTGAGGATAATGACAGCGCCCTCTGGGAGAGCAGTGGCAACACTCAGAAGATACCCTGGATGAAAAAAAAAAAAAAAGATCAGATCATTTCATATCATATCATATCATTATAATTTTCCCTAGTCAATGAAAGCAATGCCCTAATATAAGAAAATTGGAGGCCCATAAACAACCAATACGTACATGTATACGTGCATAAACGTATATGCATATACGTTTCTATGTTTCGAATTGTAATCTGATGATGTAGGATAATCTGATGATGTAATCTGATGATTTTGATAATGCTTTTGTTGTATTCAGTTTTTCTTAAAGTAGTGCAGAGAAATAAAGATCCAATCTAAAAAAAACTATAATAATAATAATAATAATAATAATAATAATAATAATGATAATAACAACAACAATAATAATAATAATTATATAGCATGGTCATTTGAAGGAAGAGTCTAGACCCAATTGTGTTGTCTGCCACACAGGAGTATCAGAGAGCTCTCTATAGATCTTTGACGCGAACGCTAACTCGACGCCTTCTCCCGGGTTAGACAATGGAAACAGCTGTCTCGCCCCTTCATTTCATTCGTTCGTTCATTTATTTTTCCATCTCCAACAAAACATGTAGGCCTATGTATATGCGATCTTTCTTTTGTTGTTGTCGTTATTGCTGTTTTTTTTCAGTCGATGTAAGTAGGGACCTACTATAGGAGGTATCGACACCATGCGCGGAAAACCAGTTTCCCCTCTAATTGCGTCGTCTTTGCTTTCGCGTAGTTGCGGATCTAAAAACTTACTATTG
>NW_027273433.1:0-12646 GCF_040938485.1 Diadema antillarum | reverse complement strand
CAATTTCTGCATAATCTGGATGGGAGAAAGATAGATGGATAGATAGATGAATATATAGACAGAATAGACAGACAGATAGATAGATAGATAGATAGATAGAGAGAGAGATAGATAGATAGATAGATAGATAGATAGATAGGTAGATAGATGGATACATAGATAAATATATAGACAGAATAGATAGACAGATAGATAGATAGATAGATAGATAGATAGAGAGGTAGATAGATAGATAGATAGATAGATAGAGAGGTAGATAGATATATAGATAGATAGATAAAGAGGTAGATAGTAAGATAGACAGAAATATAGATACATATATACGTTGTATAGACAGATAGATATATATATAGATAGATAGATAGATAGATAGATAAATAAAAAAATAGATAGATAGGTAGATAGATAGGTAGGTAGATAGTTTGATATATAAAAACATAAATATATATAGAAGATAGATAGATGGATAGATAGATAATATATACACAGAGTAGATAGATAGAGAGGTAGATGAATATATACACAGAGTAGATAGATAGAGGAGGTAGATAGTTTAGATAGAAATATAGATAGATAGAGAGAAAGACAGAAAGACAGAGACAGAGATAGAAAGAGAGATAGAGAGTGAGAGAAAGATAGAGAGAGTGATTGCTTGAGTGTGTCAGTAAATATGTACATCCAAGGAGAGTAATCAAATGTATTGATTGGGCATGACTGTGCATCTGCACTTTTGACCCCCATAATGATTGGCAATCAAATTTTCCCGAACAATGCGAGAGGCATCCCGATGTCATACTTATCGGAAGTATTTTAGGATTTGCGATGTTTATTACTGCACATGCGGATCAATTTGTGTCAGCTTTAAAGAAAAAAAGAAAAGATGTATCCTCACATGATGGTGATCACTCATCTGAGTATCCATGGCAACCAGCAATCATATATTGCTGGCTATTCTTTCTGTATGCAATATTTCACTTGCAACAAACGTGACACTTGAACGATTGCAATTTCTCTAAACACCGACTTCAGTAAAAGCATGTAATACTGAGAAATGGATCACGGTCCTGTGTCTAAGATCTAACAATACAACATCTGGAATGGCTTGATTCAAAAATACATAATTTGAAGTTTTTGTTATGGTTATTGCAAAAGGTCTTGAGATGCTCACATAACTTCATGTATAGGCTGCTATTATCTCAACGAATATCCCAATGAATATTGTAACCTTCCAGAAATGCAGACTTACATAAGAAGGAGTCTAGGTAAGCCGGTTGCTGGTAGTGCTCTATCGCTACACAGATGGTGTTCAGGAAAACGAGAACGATGACGAGCCAATAGAATGCCTGTGTCTTCACGGCGTGCCGTATCCCGAATCGCAGACGCTTCTCCGCCCTCCGCAGCCTCATGAACTTCTTTTTCCGCTTCTTCTTCTTTTTCTCTTTTTTAGAAGATGAGGTGGAGGAGTCTTTACTAGAGTCTGTTAGTGTCACCATTAATGTCATTTCAGATTAATGTTTAAAAAAAAGAGAGAAAGAAAGAGACAGCATGCAGGATACATGTTGTGACAGAAATGTGATTAATGCACCAAAAGAAGTGACCAGAAATTTGGCAGTATCAGCAAGAAGAAAAAAAATGAGATGTTAGAATTTACACGCAAATACAACACAACCAGACACAGATCAGCACGCATTATTACACACCAAGGATTTTTTTTTTTTTTTTGAGGGGGAGGTGGTTATTCAGAGCACCAAATGTTAAGCAAATGAGGAATGAAGTATGGATTGCATGCAAATTGTAGAAAACATATAGGGGATAGATATATCAGAATGACATGTTTAGGAGAGTAAGATTTAGTGAAAGTGGAATCACATCAAAATGGTGATGTGAGACCGTTTACAGGAAGAGACAAAGACATTAGTCCAGATTAAAGAAGTATCCATTTAAATTTATCCCATTTTTAAAAAGTCAGAAATAAGAATATGTTAATTGCCAAAGAGAAGCAGCCAATATGATTGTTAGATGAATGTTAATAATATAGGAATGGATATCCAAAATGTAAATATTAGCATGAGAGTGAAGTGGTAAAAATAGAAAGAAGGGGGAGAAAGCAAACAAAGATGAGATGAACGGAGGTAATCTTTATGACATACGCGGCATTCAAAGGCACAGACAACAGATGCATCAAGGACGAAATCCAACGGCATTTCATATATGAGCATTTGATAAAAAGAGGAACATATATTATTTTGATTGCCTCAGTGTATAAAAACAGATGGATGTCAATAAAGCACAGAATATGTTCCACTTATGGGAACATATTGACATTTGATAAACTGAGCATTCTACATATTTCGGCAAAGGTCAGAGCATGACTGTCTGGACATATCCTTGAATTGGTTGTTGAACAAATAATATGGGTGTGTGTATTATGTTTCAGTGGTGTGTGTACATATGCTTCAGTGTGTGTGTATATGTTTCGGTGTGGGTGTGTATGCTTCAGTGTGTGTGTATACATATATGTTTCAGTGAGTGTATATTATGTTTTGGTGTGCGCGCGCGCATGTGTATTTGTTGTTGCTATGTGTTTATCTTTGGCTATGTGTGTATATGTGCCTGAGTATTGCACATGTATGTGCCTGGATATGTGTGTATGATTGGTGTGTGGAGGTGTATATGTTTGGGGTGATTTTTTTAATCATTTCTTCATGTCAATGGTCAATGTAAATGTAAAGGACAACCATTCAGGGAATACACATCTGCTATCTATGGACACACTCATTAAAACTGCATAGAGACACTAATCACTGATACACACTCAATAATTATGTATAATATACATAAACCCATCAACACACACGCATATATACACTGTACAAGGTTGATACAGTAACTGTGGACACACACTGCAACCGCTACTATCCTTGATTTCTGGTAGGATACAGCAAGCATTGAATCACATACTATGCATTTGAAGTGGGTTCATGTATGGAAGGATAGATACATTCCTGTGGTCTAAATTTACAAAATTCTTAACATACATTTGTTTGCAAAATGTGTATACTCCCTCAAAAATGGCAGGCTTCTCATTTGCAAGTTTAATGGTAACAATTATATTCCAAATACATAATTATACATTACATGTACATTTTAACCCGTTGAGGATGGACTGATTTTGCTACAACAAGCATTTCCAATAGACACCTGCCTGAGTATACTCGGGGTTCATCCTCAACGGGTTAATTGTTTCCAAAAAAAATTGGTATCAGTCAGAAATGTTTTTGTTTTTGTTTTTGTTTTTTCCTGATTGGAAGTGAGACTAATGGAGCTGAATCCATAGAATCTTGAAACTTTTTCAATCTCTGAGTGGGATGCTAAGTAGTGGAAAACTTACAAAGTGTACCAGTATAATATATGTTTGACAGTATTGTAAAGTACACATGTGTCTATGTGTTTGTATGTGTGTATATTTGTGAAGCAAGAGAGAGAGTGAACAAGAATATTGCTGACACCAATGGAACACTTTTACAGGTATAGCTCATTCATGAGAAATTAGAAAGGAAACCGAAAGGGAACAAAATTCTTTATGTCATCATTCAAGCAGAACTCGAGCCATCTCACTGTGGGAGCACTGTGGCATAGTGTATAAGACTCCAGACTCCCGATCAAAGGACCCGAGTTTGATCCCGCCCAGTGCTTACGTCCTTGGACAAGATGTTTTCACCCACCACATCCCTCTCAACCCAGGTGTATAGATGGGCACCTGGCAATGCTAGGGTAATAATAACGGCAGGTCCCACTGGTAGAGCAGTGGCAACACGTAAGAGGCTACTCTACATAAAGAAGACCTTATTATTGTTATCATCATCATCCCCCTGTTAAAACCATAGATAATTTGTATTCACATTTTTCCCCGACACTTTGCTTTTTTTTTCATGATTGATTTTACAATTTAAAAAAACCCCAAAGGAATAAACATGATCAAATATGTGACCCTGCAACCTCAAAACAAACAAAAAGTCGCCGGACATGAATTTTCAGTTAAGACCATATTCTGAAAGAGCAGACTTTAAGCTTTAAAATGATGTATAACTCAAATCAAATGGACTCTCCTAACCTATCTAAATATTGGAAAGAAAGCACAAACTCAGGAAAAGTGTGAACTGAGAAAAGAGGCTCTGAAGTACAGTGTCTATTCAAGCGCTTAATCTTTTAATACCAAACCATGCTGGCTGTGTGATGAATGGGACAAAAAACAGGAAGTAAACCACCAGAGTAACAACAATGAAGGGATTATCAGATTAAACTGAAATTTAGCATGCCTCATTAACACATTCTGTCCATAATTAATGCCACCTTTCAAAGCAGTAGCACTATCCTTTCAAAAGTTATTAGAGTTGAAAGTGAAGAGTGTGGACAAGGTTTTTCAGAAATGAAAAAGGGTTTCTAAAGACACACCTAATCACACTATTCTACCAAAAATGTTTGAGATAAACTGCTAAAAAAACACACTTTCCTGCCCGTTTTACGATACTAAATTTTAGCATAATGTAAAAGAAGATCCGCTCTTTCAGAAAATATGAAAAAGTCAAGTTGGGCTAGGTTGACCCATTTCACTTATTTTCAGTCCTCACACAAAATCAGTGTGTGTGACTTTATGTTCGTTTTGAGGTGCACGGTCACATATGGTCAAGATATAAATTAGAAATACAGAATATGAGCTATAATAACTAATTTTTTTTTTTCTCTGGCAAATTAGCAAAATACATTGTTGAAAAATTAGTATGATTTTTTTTTGTCTTCTAGTTCAAGTAAACACTGGAGGACCAATCAAATGTCTATGATGCTAAAGAAATGTTTTTGGCTATTTGTTGACAAACTCTCTTCCAACACTTTGAAAACAATGAAGGTAAATAATCAGCCGATTAATATATTATATTTTCATAATACACACAATAACAGAAAAAAAATGCACTTTTGCAAATACATTTCATAGAAAACCTACATTTTACTCTTAACGGCTGCATGAATGTAACTCAGAAATGCCATTATGGTTCTATGCAATTATGTGTCTATAAAGACATAAATTATCTAAGTCTTGAATTTATGTTCTTGTTCACTTTTTGGCATGTGGAATGACATCACTGCCATGAACTGTAAAGCAGCAGTTTCTATCCTCATTAATATACTTCAATTGTGCATCCTGATAAGTAAGTCCATTATTACATGTGTGTGCATTATGGATCTTATAGCCTATGCAATGCTAACTCCTGACAAAGTATCTATAGACAGGCTTCCTAACAGGTCATGGAGGAACATTGGACAAAATTATGCAAAAGGCACTCTCTTCCTCAGGCACAACATGAAACATATTAATGCCCATCTCCACTGGGTTTGAATACAAGAGAATGAAAATCAGTGAGCCAAAAACTATTTTTCTTTTCTTTTTTGTTAGGCTTTGCAGGATCACAAATTATTCATAAAAAACCAAATCTGAACATGTATATGTGTAGTTAGTCCAAGATATGTGTTTTTATGTTGGAAAGAGGGGCATGGACAGAGCCTGAAGTCCATGTATACATGCAGACATGACAGCAGATGGCATACACACTGCACAAGGTCGCTCGACAGAACAAATGCACGACTTGTGTGCATGATGAGACTGCGTTTGCTAAGTGTCCGCTCCTCCGTCAACGGTGCCCCCATCTTACCGTCGGTGGCAGGCACTTTTCGTGAGCGAGGGAAGCGTATTATGCTAAGCGATATGAGGCTACTTGGATATGGGCAAACGCCATGCTAGCAGGGCTCTGCATGTTCATCACCGCCACAGATATGCAGCAATGTTGAGAATACCGAGCCATGTACATAATGTGGTCTCAGCTCAATGCAAATCTTTGTCTTCTAAAGATTTGATTTTCTCTTCTCTCTGTATTCCTTTCTACATCGCTGCTTTTCCCTCGATTTCATTGCTTTATCTTTTCTTTGTCTATTACACTTTTCTTTTTTCTCAACGATAATGTAAAGACTACTTTTTTCTTTTACTCAGCATCTCTCTCTTTCTTTATTCTGCACACTTTTTGGTTTTTCCATTTGCCTTCATTTTGTTCTTCTCTCTCTTCTTTCTTTATTCTGCACACTTTTTGGTTTTTCCATTTGCCTTCATTTTTGTTCTTCTCTCTCTTCTTTCTCCACTGAAATGCTAACAGGTGCACCATTCTACACTCCATATTATATAAATGGAATAGCTGATGTACTCTGGATATGGTTGGGCAAAAAAAAAAAACAATTTCAAAGTACCTCAAATCTATTGCAAATTAGATAGTGACTTACTAATACAAATCCCAATATCATGTGATATGATAATTTCTTATACAATATAGGTGCATATTTCTTGTATATTGGCTGGTGGGCATTTGCTGATATCATTATTGCTAACCCATATAGGAGAAGATTTAGAGAGACACCATTCTACCCTATAAGAATATGCTGCCATAAACAACTTCAGTGTTCATTGTCTTTAGCACTGCAAAGCTGTGATAACTGGTGAAAAGGGGGACAAAGACCCGAATGTGTGAATTTTACAATTACAACCATCTTTGTCCCTTCAGCCACAATAGTAACAATGGGAAGAAAATATTCGACATCCATTGCAAAACTAATGATGGACAATTAAAGGCAGTTTGGAAGGACTATTATTCTGATTCATTATAGAAACTGTTTTTTTGTTCATGGTTTGTATGGGTGTAAAAGTATATATTAGTGTGTGTCTGTATGTCTCAGCAAACATTTTGACCCTTGGACCTATTTCTTAAGCACTCTATAATGAATGCGATGAATAACATCCACAGATACCACAGGAAAATAAAAATCAAAACCCTTGCAGTTGATTGGTTGTTGCCTGCAGGCTACTAAGGTGACAGCTCGGATACTGTAAGTTGCGATCATTGCAAACTGTTTTATGAAACTGGCCCTTGGTGTAGCCATCATCTCCTCCAAAACACTTGATGTGGATTTCATGTCACATGACATGAATTTTGTGTCACATGACACAAGTCTCATGTCACATGTGAATTCCTACAGGTCACTGATTACCTTTTGATCCTCAACTGAGTGGACGGTCAAACGTACAACTGTGAGAAATAGTTCTGGGCGAAAGAAAATGGTTCAGGCTTGTATTTCTATAAGCATAGCTAATAATCAATATATTTTGGAGTATCTGCAACATTTACAAACATTTCTTCATTTTAGTTACTTTCTGTATAGACATACACTATTTTCCAATCAGTAACATGCAATAAACTCTGATGCTGAGCTTATGTGTGTATGTATCTACTAGCAGTTTCTCTGTTTTCCTGTGTACTTAAAAAAAAATAATCTTACTTTGCTCCTTCAATGTTTTGACTGTTCAGTATCTAAACTTTTTTTATGGTTTAAAATCATATACATGTATTTCGTGATAAACTGGAAATACAGATATAAAACCTTAGGCTTTCTGAAAACATAGAAGAGGATTACTCAGTTCAGTTTCGATTCAAATTACATACTACATAGTTATGAAAATACCAGATGCATAATTAGGTATCCATAAAACTGTTTACAAGATAAGTGGGCCCATACACTCTTATGTGTACATATTTACAATGATTACCATTAATCCAACTTTATATGATTAGTGGCAATGAGCAAAGCTATTATTTGATAAAGAACTTTGCAGGTTTTCTAGTAATCATATGTTGTGTATATAACATATAGATATATATCTTTCTCTCACTTTACCTATATCCTTCTGTCTATATGATATATGTCTTGCTTGCTATTAACTCTGTAAGGATCACTAGTGACTTGTTTGTACACAAGCCTATTGGTATTTTGAGACAGTGGTTGGAAGAGGGTTAACCAGTGAAGGCAGTCAAAAAATGAACTGAACATTCTAACAGGTGTCAGGTTCCTATGGGCAAGAGATAGTTACAGAGATGGACTAGAGCACTCTGACAGCTCGCTTTCCAACCCCCGCCCATCAACCAGAGTAGATAAATGGCGATCGATCCCTGCGACCTTGGTGAATTGTTGCTAATACTGAGCACTCTCGGCAAACACACACACACACACACACACACACACACACACACACACACACAAACACACACACAAACACACACACATACACACACACTAAATTATGTGCTGCAGCATCATGTTTAAATATTTGAGGAGGAAAAGAGAGGAATATAATATCATATTGTCACTTAGAGATCAAAACTTGAACTGAGATTTTTTTTTTTTTTTAGACTCTGAGATAAAACAGAATCATTTGTACACAGAATATATCATAGTCACAGCAAATATGTGCAATTCACAAACAACAGTTTGTACAAACTAGACAGACGTGGTGTACTGGAAAAAGAAATGTTAGTATCCATACAAGTGAGGATATAGGTGCGTACACTATGGCCGTAATGTGCTTCTCACAGACGTACATAGTCAATCCTGATAATTACGTCAATGCATTAGGTTACATCTGTCTTTGATTGTACATGTACATGTATTGATGTGACTGTTAATGTGGTTGTGTTGTAAGCTGTAATGAAGGAAGTGTCCATAACTAACATGCGCCCTTTGAAATCATGCAGGGATACAGGTTAGAGGGTTCTATTTCCAAATGTTTGTCCCACTTAAATCTTAGGTCCTGTAAATTGGTGGTTTGTCTTGATGTCTTTTTACAGTCTGATTTTTTTTTAAAATCATTATCATGTTGGTTTTTTTGTTTTGTTTTGGTGTTGACCACCATACACAAAAGAGCTCTTAAAATCATTAGCTACCTTTTGACCCCAAAAAGTTTTAATGAGTCCTGTTTAACACTAATGATGTATGACATTTTGATATATATGCACATTGCAGAGCTTCCGACATAAAGGACCTAAAAATTTTGAAGACTTGTGAAGACCTGAGGAAGGAGGCAGAGAAGAACAAGGAGATCCTCCGGGCAGTCAGCAGCAAGGCCAAAAAAGACAAGCCAAGTGGTGAACAGACTACACCAAAGAGTAAGTCTTCCAGTGTTTCCTTGATCATGACCATTCTTGAACAGAAAGTTATCATTCTTAAACTTGTAAATCATGAAACAATCAAGCAACACTGAACACCTGTACCGTTTTTAACAGTGTTAACACATTGTTAGGACTTTTATGTGTGTTTGATTGAACGAGAGAATGACCAGGAACTTTGGCTGAAGTGACAGTAAGAAGGGTTATATTTTGTTGCTTCCACCAAAATGCAGCCTCGACCAATAACAAGCATGCTGGGGATGCTACAAAGTCAAACCTTACAGCAGCTCGGAGGTCAAACAATGCGGAGAGGGCCCAGAGCAAATCACCAAACAGAAAGCCGCCCCATGGTGATGGCAAGGCCCAGAGAGACTCGAGCACTGACGGAAGCCAGAAAGCCATGCTCGCCAACTTGAATCACAGCCAGCGCTCTGCGTTCCACTCGCCCAATCGAAAACAGAATGGAACGGCGGACGTGTCCGGCACGGGGGGAAAAGGCGAAGGCAGGCTTTCGCACAAAGCGCTCGGCTTCGTTCAACATGCCTCACGGTAAGGGGTCGGGTGACGAGGGTGCAGGCGGGAGACCAGGACGTCCTGGGTTCAACAGGGTCAACAGCGTGGATGTGTTGCCAAAGCACGGTGGAGGAGACAATGGAGAGGACGAAGTGAGGCAGGCTGACAGGGGCAGGAGGAGAATACACTCAGGTGACTTAATACCCCTTCTCAGATTATCAGTGTAATCTGCATTCCACATGCACACCTCAAGCATTTTCAGTTACTCGAGACTTTGCTTTACTCACAGTGCAATTTTTCTGCATGTTCAAAATGACTTTGATATATAGAGTATAATTTTGTGAACAGCAGGGTGGTCCACAAGGAGTTTGAGTATGTCACTGCGACATGCTCTAATTCTTGTGCTACACTTGAAAAAGCCTACAACAGGCTGTGCAACATCCTTGAGAATTGGAAATATGCTCGAAATACATACATAATTCAAACATGTGAAAAACATACTGGTACTCTGTACAAAACTTGAGAATAGTGACAAATCGCCATCTCATTTATACTGTAAAATCTTTAACAGTAGAGAATATGATGTATTTAGCTGATATGTTTTTCCTATTTTGCCTCTCCTTCACAAAAAGAGGCAGTACTGCAGATTCTCTGATCTTTGTACTATTACTGAATTCACCATTCAAATGTCTGCTAGTACATTCTACCAGTATTCAAATTCTTTTGCATGTCTCATAAGTCCTTGTGAATGTTATATTGCTTATGGTGCATTTGATTTCACTTTTTGCATACATTAATCCTACATGAATTTGCCATATGCCCAAATCAATTACAATTTGTATTTACTATAAAAGTTGATCCATGTGAGATGTTTTCGTGCTCAGATGGATTAGATGAATTTCACATGTTTTTAATTCCTTGGAATCGGACATTAATTATTGAAACACATGGTGCGTAAAAATATTTGCAGGTTCTTACACTATTTTCGCGCTAGCTTCTGGATGCGCAAATTGTGTAAAAATTTTCATTTTATAATATGGTCCAACTATACTTCTGTGCTAAACAGAGAATAGTGTGGTACCCTGCATATTTTTGTTATTTTATATTTTAACTAAAAATAGAGGAAATTTTGCTGTAGATACTTACCAAACTACCAGTTTAAGTTCAGTCATCCATGTTGGTGTATTGATATTGTCTTCATTCGTTGGGATCTCAAGATATATGTCACTTTCTTTTTTAGATCAAATCCTGCATGTAAAAGGATTTAGGGTATTTAATCATTACCAACAATTATGATGTGTGGTACCTTCTTCAATGTGATCTTGCCATAATACTTCATATTTACATTCTGTATTTTTTTCACCCCAAAAATGATATACCCAAGCTTAGATAGGCTTGACAGGATTCATGTAGTGTGCAAATCAATTCATTCTAATACTTTGACATTATGAGTAGGATTTATCAATTTCTGATTTCATGATAATATTAGGCTGAATGAAAACCTATGATGAAGAAGCAGATACCTTTTCTTGAAATTACAGTCATGTTCTTGTGATACTAAAGAAATGTAACAGTCTTTTCTCCCTGTTTTTGCATAAGGGCAATTCCGCGGTTAGTAACGTTACATTTTAGGGACATTCTCATGATTTAGATTAGACTCATTTCTCTATCTGTGGATGTGAAGTCTCATTAATGTCACCAGAGGTCATTCTAGTGTAGACCTAGAACAGAGCAAAGAATGAAATCATTTCATGAATTATTTTAGAAGAAAGGTCTGCTTTTAATGCCGGTTAGTAACGTTACAAAAAAGGACATAAAAAATTGATGAGCATCTTTGAACAAAAAGTTTGCTAAAACTGGTATAGCTTGAAATATATCAAAACTTATTTTTCATTTCTAGCTTTAAGGGCAATATCTACCCCAAATATCCTTTCTCATTATAACTTTGTTTGAAAATTAAGTACAAAAATCATGTTACGGTTAGTAACGTTACGGTTTGTCCAGTGATTACAGAATTGTGTGTTAACTCAAATCATTACATGTTTCCCCATGATAATGCAAAGTTAAAGCTAAGAAACATCAGATAAGACATGAAACTCTTATTTCAATCATCAAACTCATGCAGTATAGTACCATTGTACTTGTACATGTTAAAAAGACTAGAAAAAAGTTTGCATTAAATTTACAAACTAAAAAAAAAGTACCACTTTTAAGACTAGGTCAAGTGAATCCACAGTTTCATAACTTTGCCAATCACTGTTCATCATGACTCACAGTAATTCAAAAAAGCAGCCTGTTTTATTGAGCAAAACAGTTAATGTGTTCCTTATCAAGAGTACCTTTAATAAAGGGGAAGGAAATCAAAGAGCAAAAACTAATGTACCGGTATGTAGTATGTACAGTGTATGGCCAATTGTGGTGTGCGTAGTCATTGCACTATAGGAATCCAGCACAATGCAATGTTTTATATCATTGTGAAAGTAGTTTAAGTCATATGACATTAACTCAAATAATACAGTGTATTAGTTGAATTCATGATTATTCAAGTCTAGAGACATGTATTTTTTTTTTCTTTTAGACCAGTTTGAATGTCTAATCTCTGCATTGTTCTGAAAACAAAAGTCTGTTCGCTGTACCTGAAGCGTAATTAACCCCGACAAAACCATTGTATGATAACTTCAAATTGGGACCAGAAAATTTGAAGTGATGGCCTCAACTGTTTTTAACACTACTTTCCACACAAAATGCTCTGCTGGCCCACAGATTCCATCAATTGCCCCTTCACATGGAAAGTAGTTAAAAAAAAAAAAATCGCTCAGTGTACACCTTGTGAGCCTTCTGTAGTGATGCGAATGCTGTAGACCCCCCTCCCAACATTTCCCGCCACAATTCCGCAATGCGCAAAGATTTTGCCGCATCGTCTCATGACTTTTTCATTGAAGTCTCCTGCATATTTTGAGACCAAATTTGCGACGTTCAGGTACACCGTTCTGCAGTTATGTAATGTTTTGCATAAATGCATGTCGACCTGAAAACAGCTCAAATTCATGATATCGTGTGCAAATCCAATGCAAATTGTGTTTTTTTCATTAATT
>NW_027273432.1:0-11524 GCF_040938485.1 Diadema antillarum | reverse complement strand
GGTGATGAAATCAAATTAGTCCATACTGAAAGTTTCATTGAATTCCCAGTAAATTGGGTATTTGGCAGTAACAACGCAAAGTAAAGAAACATCGGGCAGTATATTCGATGTGTTGTACAAGGAGAGAAAATTCCTTGTATTTCTTATGTCGATTTTTGTTGCTCGCTAGAAATCCGGGGAAGGTTCGACGAAATAAAGAATCTGTTATTGGGGAAATCGTACATTACATTGCCAACGGGATTGAAACCATTTTCAAAGCAAAACCGTCAAATTTTCGTGCAAGGGAAACGAAATCATTGGTTTTCAAAAAAACAGGATGTTATGAATTCAAGTGAATGATAAATGACCAATTTAAGATGCTTGATAGTCTAGTTACTCGCAGCTTGCCACAAGTACCAAAGTATTTAAAAGTAATAGAAGGAATGAAATGCCTTTTTCCTTCTAACTCTTTAATTGCGCGTCCTATGGTTTCTTATTTTTGCGTCATTTGCGTCATTAGTAAATGACGCAATGTATTGAAAATTATTCGTAACAAAGCCGTCAATTTTGTCAATCTGATTACAAAGCTATTTTGTTCAAAAGAAACAAAACTTTCATTTCTTATTATGACGGAATTAAGAAGTTTAAAAGAAACTTTAAGAAACTTCAGGAACTTGAAGAAAGAGTATGTTACGGAATTAAGTGACTGATAAATGACCGTTTTAAGATGCTTGATAGTCTAATTACTGGCAGTTTAAAACAAGTACCAAAGTATTTGAGAGTAGAAGAATGAATGAAATGTCTTTTTTCTTGTTGATCTTTAATCGCGTGTGCTATGGTGTCTTATCTTTGCGTCATAACTACTAATGACGCGATGTATTGAAAATGAATTGTACCAATCCCGTCAATTTGTCAATCTGGTTCCAAAGCTATTTTGTTCGTTATTGGTTAAATCGTACATTACATTGCAAACGGGTGGGAGTTCGTTTGCAACGTAAAACCATCAAATTTTCGTGCAAGGTAAGCGAAATCATTGTTTTCAAGAAAGAGTACGTTATGAAATCAAGTGACTGATTAATGACCAATTTAAGATGCTTGATAGTCTAATCATTTGCAGTTTGAAACAAGTACCAAACTATTTGAAAGTAGCAGAAGGAATGAAATGTCTTTTTTCTTCTTAATATAGGTTTTCCCGGTCAATTTCATACTTATGTCACTCAAATTCATTAATGTGCATTCAAATTCACGCAGCGCACGCACGCAAAAATATTCGGGCATTCAAATTCAGAATCCGAGCGATCAATTTCATTTATGAGCGTTCTATTTCGTTTCGTGAAATCAAATTCACGATTGGGCATTCAATTTCAAAATGCGAGCACCGACTTTCCTACTCGTGCATTCAAATTCATGCGATAGTCACGTGATAGTCCAATGAGCTTGTTTGGAGCGTTCAAATTCATTTTTAGGCGATCAAGTTCCTACTTCGTGCAATCAATTTAACGAGGAAAATGGAGTAGACTTTTAAGAAAGGAAAAAGGGCTAACACAACCAATGAATGCTTGCATATAGTGTAATTAGGATTTTTACATGTTCTACATTGTTCGCTGTTCATGTATTCTTTGTTTTTCATCTCAATAAATTTCAAATTGCAATGTCCATTTAGCAGTGCATAAAAACAACACAACGACTAGTAATCATATTCCTTGATGATATTCCATGCGGACAACGCCCCAACACCAACCACATAATGACAATTCATCAATTTAAGACAAACTGACACACAATGATCTCACATAGTCTGGCAAAAGTAAATCAATAAGACAGCAATACACAACAAACGACACGTATAAAATGTTCATGTATCAGTTTCAATATAGTCGAAATTATGTTTTTTTTTTCCTCGAAAGTGTCAACCCACCCTCCGTATTATGCTCGTCTGTAGGCCTATACAGTGCCTAATTTTTTTTTTTCGTTTGTTTCATTTTCTATCAAAGAAGATGGTTGGATAACCCATATTCAGCTGCAAAAGCTGGTCTTCCATATGGGGTCCAGTTAGATGTTCTGCTCTTTGCGATGAATAAATGAAGTGGGATCTTTTACGTGCATGAGTTGTGACTCTCTTACACGTAGGACCTCCATTTCACATGTCCAATCCGAGGGACATGTGCCTGTATATTCCTATTTGCTAAGCGCGAGTTCAAAATTGTCAATTAACAGGTGGACGTCTACTGCAAAATAAATAATCGTCATAAATCCCAATATATTCAAAGCCAACTGAGAAACACATGCATACACGGCCCCAAACTAACTAAATTCAGGGCTTCTTTTAAATTGAATGCAGTTATTTGGAACATGGTTGCCTATTTACGAATTTGAATGACCGACGAGATTCCGTCGCCAGCTTGACATGAATTTGAATGCTCATTGATGAAATGCGTGCTCCTCTCTTAAATTTGAATGCTCCGATAGTGTATTTGAATGTTCCGATAGTGAATTGGAATGCTCCGATAGAGAATTTGAATGCTCGGATAGTGAATTCGAATGACGGGATTTTGAATTTGATTGCTGATTCAGTGCTGCGAGCGTAGAATGTGTGAAATCGAATGCTCGGAATAGGAACTTGAATGAAAAAAGTATGAAATTGACCGGGAAAACCTATATTTAATCGCGTGTGCTATGGTTTCTTATATTTGCGTCATTACTACTAATGACGCAATGTATTGAAAATGATTTTTAACAAACCCGTCAGTATTGTCAAACTAATAAGAAAGCTATTTTGTTCCAAAGAAACAAAATTGTCATTTCTTATAATGACGGAATTCAGAAGTTGAAAAGAAACTAAGAAACTTCAGGAACTTCAAGAAAGCGTATGTTAGGAAATCAAGTGACACAATGTATTGAAATGTAATGTATCAGTATAAATGACCAGTATAAATCGGTATAAATATATAGCTTGGGATGTTAACAACGTCATCTGACCACTCACATAGTGGCCCAGGCCGTAAGGGCCTGATAGTTAAAGTGACAATATAGGTTTTCTTGCACTTTACAAACGTTATATATCAAATGCTACATATCCTTGTATTTTCGTTATTTTGAGACATTGAAACGGCCTGGGCCATATTGGGGTGGGTATAAATGTGTAGCTTAAAATGATGCCAACCTCATCTGACCACTCACATAGTGGCCCAATCTGTAGGAGCCTGACAGTAAAAGTGGCAATGTAGGTGCTTCTTGCTATTTACAAAGGTCGCATATATAAAATGCTACATAACTTTGTAATGCCTTTATTTAAAAAAAGAAATACTAAAACGGCCTAGCCATATTTGCGTCGGTATAACTGTGTAGCTTTTACAAAGATCGCATATAAAATGATGTATACATAACATTATACTGCCTTTATTTCAAACAAACACTGAAACGGCCTGGGCCACATTGGGTCGCTGTAAATGTGTAGCGTAGGATGTTAGCAACCTCATCTGACCACTCACATAGTGGCCCAGGCTGTAAAAGGGCCTGACAGTTAAAATGACAATGTAGGTGTTTCCTGCCATTTACAAACGTTATATATAAAATGCTACATATCCTTGTATTTTCGTTATTTTGAGACATTGAAACGGCGTGGGCCACACTGGGGTCGGTATAAATGTGTAGCTTAGGAGGTTAGCAACCTCATCTGACCACTCACATAGTGGCCAAGGCCTTAGGGGCCTGACATTTAAAGTGGGGGTGGGGTAAGCAATTTCAACTGGTTTCAACTGGTCTCTATTTGTAACTGGTTTCAACTGGTTTTAACTAGTTTCAAGTAGTTTCAACATGTTTCAACTGATCTCAACTGGTTTCAACTGGTTTTAAGTAGTTTCAAATGGTCTCAACTGGTTTCAACTGTTATTGACTAGTTTCAACTGGTTTTAATTCGTTTCAACTGGTTTCAAATTTTTTTTGAACTGGTCTCAACTGGTTAGAACTGGTCTCAACCGGTATGGACTAGTTTCAACTGATCTCAAGTTATTTCAACTGGTCTCAACTGGTTTCAACTGGTTTGATCTGTTCTCAACTAGTTTTAACTGGTTTCAACTGCTTTGAACTGGTCTCAACTGGTTTTAGCTGGTTTCAACTGCTTTGAACTGGTCTCAACTGGTTTTAACTGGTTTTATCTGGTTCAATGTATCTCAACTGGATTCAACTAGTCTCAACTGGTTTTCACTGGTTTCAAGTACGTAGTTTCAACTGATCTCAAGTGGTTTCATTTGGTTTCAACTGGTTTCAACTTGTTTGAAATGTCTAAACTGGTTTTAACATGTTTTCACTGGTTTTCAAGTGGTCTCTGTTTCTAACTAACTGATTTCAAGTAGGTTTAACTTTTTTCAACTGGTTTAGACTGGTTTTAATTAGTTTCAAGTAATTTTAACAGGTTTCGATTGATCTAAACTGGTTTCAACTGATTTTGACTGGTTTCAACTGGTTTCAACTGGTTTTAACTAGTTTGAAATGGTCTCAACTGGTTTCACCTATTCTTGACTAGTTTCAACTGGTTTTAACTCGTTTCAACTGGTTTCAACTTTTTTTGAACTGGTCTCAACCGGTATGGACTAGTTTCAACTGATCTCAAGTTATTTCAACTGGTCTCAACTGGTTTCAACTGCTTTGAACTGGTCTCAACTGGTTTAGCTGGTTTGAACTGCTTTGAACTGGTCTCAACTGGTTTTAACTGGTTTTAACTGGTTCAATGTATCTCAACTGGGTTCAACTAGTCTGAACTGGTTTTCACTGGTTTCAAGTACGTAGTTTCAACTGATCTCAAGTGGTTTCATTTGGTTTCAACTGGTTTCAACTTGTTTGAAATGTCTAAACGGTTTTAACTGGTTTCAACTTCTTTCCTTGATATTCATCTTTGCATTCATCCAGGTTTGATTTGTCTTTTTTTTTCAATTTGTATTTCTTTATAGTAATTGCTTTCATCATTTCTTTTCAAACTTATCAATCTCTCCCTTGCTTTCCTTTATAATACAAGTTTCTCTTCTTCCCTTCCATTGTTTTTTAATGAACGCTCTATTTTGTAAACCTTTTGTTTTTGTGGGTTGAACTTTTTGAATACTTGAGATCAGTTGAAACTAATTGACACCAGTTGAACCCAGTTAAAACCAGTTTAACTAGATGAAACCAGTTAAAACCAGATGAGATCAGTTCAATTCAGTTGAAACCAGATGAAACCAGTTCAAGCCAGTTGAGACTAGTTCAAACCAGTTGAAACCAGTTGAGAAATTAGTGTGTGTAATGAGTCTCGGTATTATAACGGTGATGAAATCAAATTAGTCCATACTGAAAGTTTCATTGAATTCCCAGTAAATTGGGTATTTGGCAGTAACAACGCAAAGTAAAGAAACATCGGGCAGTATATTCGATGTGTTGTACAAGGAGAGAAAATTCCTTGTATTTGTTATGTCGATTTTTGTTACTCGCTAGAAATCCGGGGAAGGTTCGACGAAATAAAGAATCTGTTATTGGGGAAATCGTACATTACATTGCCAACGGGATTGAAACCATTTCCAAAGTAAAACCGTCAAATTTTCGTGCAAGGGAAACGAAATCATTGGTTTTCATAAAAACAGGATGTTATGAATTCAAGTGAATGATAAATGACCAATTTAAGATGCTTGATAGTCTAGTTACTCGCAGCTTACCACAAGTACCAAAGTATTTAAAAGTAATAGAACGAATGAAATGCCTTTTTCCTTCTAACTCTTTAATTGCGCGTCCTATGGTTTCTTATTTTTGCGTCATTTGCGTCATTAGTAAATGACGCAATGTATTGAAAATTATTCGTAACAAAGCCGTCAATTTTGTCAATCTGATTACAAAGCTATTTTGTTCAAAAGAAACAAAACTTTCATTTCTTATTATGACGGAATTGAGAAGTTTAAAAGAAACTTTAAGAAACTTCAGGAACTTCAAGAAAGAGTATGTTACGGAATTAAGTGACTGATAAATGACCGTTTTAAGATGCTTGATAGTCTAATTACTGGCAGTTTAAAACAAGTACCAAAGTATTTGAAAGCAGCAGAAGGAATGAAATGTCTTTTTACTTCTTGATCTTTAATCTCGTGTGCTATGGTTTCTTATCTTTACGTCATTACTACAAATGACGCAATGTATTGAAAATGATTTGTAACAAACCCGTCAATTTTGTCAATCTGATTACAAAGCTATTTTGTTCAAAAGAAACAAAAACTTTCATTTCTTGTTATGACGGAAATCAGAAATTAAAAAAAAAAATTAAGAAACTTCAGGAACTTCAAGAAAGAGTATGTTATGAAATCAAATGACTGATAAATGACCAATTTAATATGCTTGATAGTCTAATTAATTGCAGTTTGAAACGAGTACCAAACTACTTGAGAGTCGAAGAATGAATAAAATGTCTTTTTTCTTGTGATCTTTAATCGCGTGTGCTATGATGTCTTATATTTGCGTCATTTCTACTAATGACGCAATGTATTGAAAATGATTTGTAACACACCCGTCAATTTTGTCAATCTGATTGCAAAGCTATTTTGTTCAAAAGAAACAAAACTTTCATTTTTTATTATGACGGAATTCAGAGGTTTAAAAGAAACTTGAATTTCAAAAAAGAGTGTATTATGAAATCAAGTGACTGACAACTGAGCAATTTAAGATGCTTGACAGTCTAATTACTTTTATTTGAAACAAGTACGAAAGTTTTTGAAAATAGCAGAATGAATAAAATGTCTTTTTTCTTCTTGATCTTTAATGGCGTGTGCTATGGTTTCTTATCTTTGCGACATTACTACTAATGTATGACGCAATGTACTGAAAACGATTTGTAACAAACCCGTCAATTTTGTCAATCTGGTTCCAAAGCTATTTTGTTCGTTATTGGTTAAATCGTACATTACATTGCAAACGGGTGGGAGTTCGTTTGCAACGTAAAATCATCAAATTTTCGTGCAAGGTAAGCGAAATCATTGGTTTTCAAGAAAGAGTATGTTATGAAATCAAGTGACTGATTAATGACCAATTTAAGATGCTTGATAGTCTAATAATTTGCAGTTTGAAACAAGTACCAAGCTATTTGAAAGTAGCAGAAGGAATGAAATGTCTTTTTCCTTCTTAATATTTAATCGCGTGTGCTATGCTTTCTTATATTTGCGTCATTACTACTAATGACGCAATGTATTGAAAATGATTTTTAACAAACCCGTCAATATTGTCAAACTAATTAGAAAGCTATTTTGTTCAAAAGAAACAAAATTGTCATTTCTTATAATGACGGAATTCAGAAGTTGAAAAGAAACTAGGAAACTTCAGGAACTTCAAGAAAGCGTATGTTAGGAAATCAAGTGACACAATGTATTGAAATGTAATGTATCAGTATAAATGACCAGTATAAATCGGTATAAATATATAGCTTGGGATGTTAACAACGTCATCTGACCACTCACATAGTGGCCCAGGCCGTAAGGGCCTGACAGTTAAAGTGACAATATAGGTTTTCTTGCACTTTACGAACGTTATATATCAAATGCTACATATCCTTGTATTTTCGTTATTTTGAGACATTGAAACGGCCTGGGCCATATTGGGGTGGGTATAAATGTGTAGCTTAAAATGATACCAACCTCATCTGACCACTCACATAGTGGCCCAGTCTGTAGGAGCCTGACAGTTAAAGTGGCAATGTAGGTGCTTCTTGCCATTTACAAAGGTCGCATATATAAAATGCTACATAACTTTGTAATGCCTTTATTTAAAAAAAGAAATCTAAAACGGCCTAGCCACATTTGCGTCGGTATAACTGTGTAGCTTTTACAAAGATCGCATATAAAATGATATATACATAACCTTATACTGCCTTTATTTCAAACAAACACTGAAACGGCCTGGGCCACATTGGGGTCGCTGTAAATGTGTAGCGTAGGATGTTAGCAACCTCATCTGACCACTCACATAGTGGCCCAGGCTGTAAAAGGGCCTGACAGTTAAAGTGACAATGTAGGTGTTTCCTGCCATTTACAAACGTTATATATAAAATGCTACATATCCTTGTATTTTCGTTATTTTGAGACATTGAAACGGCGTGGGCCACACTGGGGTCGGTATAAATGTGTTGCTTAGGAGGTTAGCAACCTCATCTGACCACTCACATAGTGGCCCAGGCCTTAGGGGCCTGACATTTAAAGTGGGGGTGGGGTAAGCAATTTCAACTGGTTTCAACTGGTCTCTATTTGTAACTGGTTTCAACTGGTTTTAACTAGTTTCAAGTAGTTTCAACATGTTTCAACTGATCTCAACTGGTTTCAACTAGTTTTAACTAGTTTCAAATGGTCTCAACTGGTTTCAACTGTTCTTGACTAGTTTCAACTGGTTTTAACTCGTTTCAACTGGTTTCAACTTTTTTTGAACTGGTCTCAACTGGTTAGGAGTGGTCTCAACCGGTATGGACTAGCTTCAACTGATCTCAAGTTATTTCAACTTGTCTCAACTGGTTTCAACTGGTTTGATCTGTTCTCAACTGGTTTTAACTGGTTTCAACTGCTTTGAACTGGTCTCAACTGGTTTTAGCTGGTTTCAACTGCTTAGAACTGGTCTCAACTGGTTTTAACTGGTTCAATGTATCTTAACTGGGTTCAACTAGTCTCAACTGGTTTTCACTGGTTTCAAGTACGTAGTTTCAACTGATCTCAAATGGTTTCATTTGGTTTCAACTGGTTTCAACTTGTTTGAAATGTGTAAACTGGTTTTAACAGGTTGTCACTGGTTTTCAACTGGTCTCTGTTTCTAACTAACTGATTTCAAGTTGGTTTAACTTTTTTCAACTGGTTTCAACTGGTTTCAACTGGTTTTAACTAGTTTCAAGTAATTTTAACAGGTTTCGATTGATCTAAACTGGTTTCAACTGATTTTGACTGGTTTCAACTGGTTTCAACTGGTTTTAACTAGTTTCGAATGGTCTCAACTGGTTTCAACTATTCTTGACTAGTTTCAACTGGTTTTAACTCGTTTCAACTGGTTTCAACTTTTTTTGAACTGGTCTCAACTGGTTAGAACTGGTCTCAACCGGTATGGACTAGTTTCAACTGATCTCCAGTTATTTCAACTGGTCTCAACTGGTTTAAACTGGTTAGATCTGTTCTCAACTGGTTTTAACTGGTTTCAACTGGTTTTAACTGATTTTAACTAGATTCCACTGGTCTCATCTGGTTTCAACTGTTCTCGATTTTTTTCAACTTTTTTACACGGTTTAAACTGGTCTCAACTGGTTTTAACTGGTTTCAACTTCTTTCCTTGATATTCATCTTTGCATTCATCCAGGTTTGATTTATCTTTTTTTTTCAATTTGCATTTCTTTATAGTAATTGCTTTCATCATTTCTTTTCAAACTTATCAATCTCTCCCTTGCTTTCCTTTATAATACAAGTTTCTCTTCTTCCCTTCCATTGTCTTTTAATGAACGCTCTATTTTCTAAACCTTTTGCTTTTGTGGGTTGAACTTTTTGAATACTTGAGATCAGTTGAAACTAGTTGACACCAGTTGAACCCAGTTAAAACCAGTTTAACTAGATGAAACCAGTTA
This sequence comes from Diadema antillarum, assembly GCF_040938485.1. Taxonomy (NCBI): domain Eukaryota; kingdom Metazoa; phylum Echinodermata; class Echinoidea; order Diadematoida; family Diadematidae; genus Diadema; species Diadema antillarum. The sequence goes on along the minus strand of NW_027273432.1, from coordinate 1,950 downwards.
AAACCAGTTGAGATCAGTTCAATTCAGTTGAAACCAGATGAAACCAGTTCAAACCAGTTGAGACTAGTTCAAACCAGTTGAAACCAGTTGAGAAATTAGTGTGTGTAATGAGTCTCGGCATTATAACGGTGATGAAATCAAATTAGTCCATACTGAAAGTTTCATTGAATTCCCAGTAAATTGGGTATTTGGCAGTAACAACGCAAAGTAAAGAAACATCGGGCAGTATATTCGATGTGTTGTACAAGGAGAGAAAATTCCTTGTATTTGTTATGTCGATTTTTGTTACTCACTAGACATCCGGGGAAGGTTCGACGAAATAAAGAATCTGTTATTGGGGAAATCGCACATTACATTGCCAACGGGATTGAAACCATTTCCAAAGTAAAACCGTCAAATTTTCGTGCAAGAGAAACGAAATCATTGGTTTTCAAAAAAACAGGATGTTATGAATTCAAGTGAATGATAAATGACCAATTTAAGATGCTTGATAGTCTAGTTACTCGCAGCTTGCCACAAGTACCAAAGTATTTAAAAGTAATAGAAGGAATGAAATGCCTTTTTCCTTCTCTTTAATTGCGCGTCCTATGGTTTCTTATTTTTGCGTCATTTGCGTCATTAGTAAATGACGCAATGTATTGAAAATTATTCGTAACAAAGCCGTCAATTTTGTCAATCTGATTACAAAGCTATTTTGTTCAAAAGAAACAAAACTTTCATTTCTTATTATGACGGAATTGAGAAGTTTAAAAGAAACTTTAAGAAACTTCAGGAACTTCAAGAAAGAGTATGTTTCGGAATTAAGTGACTGATAAATGACCGTTTTAAGATGCTTGATAGTCTAATTACTGGCAGTTTAAAACAAGTACCAAAGTATTTGAAAGCAGCAGAAGGAATGAAATGTCTTTTTTCTTCTTGATCTTTAATCTCGTGTGCTATGGTTTCTTATCTTTGCGTCATTACTACAAATGACGCAATGTATTGAAAATGATTTGTAACAAACCCGTCAATTTTGTCAATCTGATTACAAAGCTATTTTGTTCAAAAGAAACAAAAACTTTCATTTCTTGTTACGGCGGAAATCAGAAATTAAAAAAAAATAAACTTCAGGAACTTCAAGAAAGAGTATGTTATGAAATCAAATGACTGATAAATGACCAATTTAATATGCTTGAAAGTCTAATTAATTGCAGTTTGAAACGAGTACCAAACTACTTGAGAGTCGAAGAATGAATAAAATGTCTTTTTTCTTGTGATCTTTAATCGCGTGTGCTATGATGTCTTATCTTTGCGTCATTACTACTAATGACGCAATGTATTGAAAATGGTTTGTAACACACCCGTCAATTTTGTCAATCTGATTGCAAAGCTATTTTGTTCAAAAGAAACAAAACTTTCATTTTCTATTATGACGGAATTCAGAAGTTTAAAAGAAACTTGAATTTCAAAACAATTTAAGATGCTTGACAGTCTAATTACTTTTATTTGAAACAAGTACCAAAGTTTTTGAAAATAGCAGAATGAATAAAATGTCTTTTTTCTTCTTGATCTTTAATGGCGTGTGCTATGGTTTCTTATCTTTGCGACATTACTACTAATGTATGACGCAATGTATTGAAAACGATTTGTAACAAACCCGTCAATTTTGTCAATCTGGTTCCAAAGCTATTTTGTTCGTTATTGGTTAAATCGTACATTACATTGCAAACGGGTGGGAGTTCGTTCGCAACGTAAAATCATCAAATTTTCGTGCAAGGTAAGCGAAATCATTGGTTTTCAAGAAAGAGTATGTTATGAAATCAAGTGACCAAATGACCAATTTAAGATGCTTGATAGTCTAATCATTTGCAGTTTGAAACAAGTACCAAGCTATTTGAAAGTAGCAGAAGGAATGAAATGTCTTTTTTCTTCTTAATATTTAATCGCGTGTGCCATGGTTTCTTATATTTG
>NW_027273431.1:0-17400 GCF_040938485.1 Diadema antillarum | reverse complement strand
TGGATGAGAAGAGAATTTCACAATTTTTTTTTAAAGTGCACATTTTCTTGACTTGTCACTGATGTTTATTCATGTTAATATTATTCCCCCTGCCTTCTGAAAGAGGCAAGTCAGGCATTCTTTTATTATGCGAGAAAAGTGAAAATATGTTGAATTTTCTTTATATTTTCTATATATTATTCTACACTTGTGATGTCACAAGCTGTAGTAGTCTTCTCATCTAGCAGTGACAGAGCAGAAACTTTAAAAATTCATAATGTTTGAACGGATTGTCCAATTTTCTCACTGATGTGTTCTACTAATATTGCTGCATTCACTCAATCCACATGTCCATGAAGGTACTTTGGTAGATCTAGAGCAGTTGTCCCAGGTTTGAGTTCAAGCCCTGCAAGGGCATTGAAATCCTCAGCAGGTAATTTTCCATGGATGCCCTTAATGACAAACATACATGTTTACCAGTAAAGTAGTTTAAGTTGAACAACATTGCAGTATAGATGTTTACAACATATTGACATTCAAAAGGGATAAACTCTAAAGCTCACTGTGTACCAATTGCAATCAGAGTTCTACAGTATATTGTGTAAAATTCAAAAACATATCTTTACAGATTGCAATTCCGACGTATGTTTAATGAACTTTAGTTACTTGTATAATCAAAGTACTCTTGTGAGACCACTGTAATAGGACACCACTGTATATCATTTCAAGGATTCAGATTTAGATGAGGAAGATTATTTCAGAGGAATTATCTTGTTTGGGATGTTACATTGCATATATATTGACCAAATAATGGTCTGGATTTCAAGATACACAAGACTCTCTCAAAAGCTGTCTCGTTTTAAGTTCAGTGTAACTAAGTACCGGTAGTTCTTAAAATGTTCTTGTGTACCACTATCATTAAGCTATAGGAACTACGCTGTGCTCATGCGAAAACATTTGCTGGTGCATGTTTTTTCTCTGAGCAGGAGTTAGCCAAAGTGCCATTACACTTTTGGACTATCTTTAAAAACAAAGATAAAACCAGAGCCCTTGCATCATCTGCAGATATAAAGTGAGGATCCAGTGCAAATTTGGCAATTGTACAACAGGGGACTGCTGGCTGGCTTTTAATTTGCCATTATCCACACATGCCTTTTGTACTATTTGCGGGGGGTTTCCATTTTAAGATGCCGCTGTTGAGGGGTTTTATTTCACCATTTGTCAATACTAACCTAATTTTCTCAGAGCCCCTCTGCCTTCTTTTCATTAAAATTGATCAATGATCCCACACCAGTGTGTACCCACTGTCTCCAAAGACATTTGGAAGGGGGGAAAGGGGGAGGTGGAGGGAAAGAAGGCTGCTTTAGACTACCGGTATATCAATACCTAATCAAAAAGGCAGGGAAAGAGGATTCCAAGATGCTAGCAAAACAAAATGAAGGAGAAGAAGAAAAGAATGGAAAGGGGAAAAACATTCTCAGCTTTGAACAAGTAAGAGGTTCTTGATTTAACCCTTTGCACTTTGGATTTTTTTTTCTAATTTCCATCGGGTAATTTTGTGGCAGTACCTTTTCTCGTAAGCAGTTGGTTTAAAAGATTATGATTCTGCCAGTGTGGCCTTTCAAAAACTAGACCTCTGTTGCCAAACAGTTATACAAAGAAGTACACTTCGGCTTCTGGACCAGGCAAGACTTTATAGACAGATAGACAGATAGACAGACAGACAGACAGACAGATTTACATGGCAGACTCTTGCTAGTAGAATACTGCAATTACAATATCAAGAAGGCTGAATTAGAGCAGTATTGCCTATCAATCAGATGTCATTCTGTTCATCAAAACCCTGCTAAAACTAGTGTTATTCATGGTTTTTTAATTCATTTGTAAATGAAAGAAGAATGCATTATTCATAGCATCTAGTTACAAAATTAATATCCATGTTATGAAATAAAGTTGATTTTGTCAAGCTTGCTATAATATCGTATGAATGTTGCTATATGGATAATCCTGCATATTGATGTCACCCTGTTTAGATTAATAATTCACATAGCAGGAGTCTTTCAAAGTAAGACTTTATCAGTGGTCCCTGTGGCCAAGATGTTTATTGAAAGGCAGATACATGTGAACTCAATTGTTTTTTTTTTTTTCATCATCAAAACCATTTTTCCATCCTATTTGGCAACTGCTGTTTTAACTCAGAGGATGTGCAAAATAATGAGGCTAACGTCACAAGAGATCAGCGTCACAGAGGTGTATCACAAATAAGTGTGGGCAGACAACACAGCATGGACCTTGGGCATATTTTAACCCATCAAATCCTAGGGAACTTGCTGCAAACAACTCCGCTCTTCTCATTGTCAAATTGGCAACCCTGAATTTTGCTATATATACCTTCGATAGGAAAAAAACCCCTAAAGATTAGGTAGAATTGTATAAATTCATAAAATCTGCACAAAATCAAGAAGTTTCCAAAACATGCTACTTTATAAGAGAGAAGCAGCAACTCAGATCTTTTGAATATTTCAACAATTTGAAAGAAAGTAAACAAAATTGGCAACTGGGAGACTGTTAAAAATTCTGCCACCAAAGCACACAATTATAGATTCCTGATAAAACACTCAATTGAAGCAGAATTTTCTACTCCACCCCATGAAACATTACTACTAAGTAGTTTTTAACAGAAGTATTTTGTTTTTTTTAAAGCAAATGCAGGTGCACCACCAAACCACAGAAAATTGAGGGGTTTTCTTTTTTGGCCGTGATGGGAGGGTTGACAGGAAGAAGAAGACAAATAAAAAGAATAAAGAATAGAACCGAAATGCCAGAACGTTTCTCCTTCCACCTGCCCGTAGATGTGTTAGCAAGATGCTGAAACAACAAAGAAATTAGGGATGATTTGGTTTGCGCTCTCCACTGTCCTTGTCTCTTCTTCGCCGAAGGAGATATTATGTTGACAGATGATTAACCGCGTGAGGCTGCTCTTGCTCCTAAATCATCCTGGATGATGGGCTCATTAGCCGTCTCCATGGCGCCCCGCAATCTTACATAACCTATTTGCTTATTGGGGCTCTGCACAGAAAGGGAAAATGATCTCAGTATTGTGTGGGTGTGTGTGTGATCTGTCCTGTCCTTTTTTTTGCTCCGTGATAGTTTCAGTGCAAGACTGAAGGGAGTATTTTTAAAACCTGTTTTATTCCGTGTCCATAGCCTCAGCTCAAGACTGAGAAGGGTTTTTTTTTTGTCAATGTTGGTGATAATATTGGTGTTGTATGTCTAAGATGTAATACTATTGGATCAAGCTATTTAAGCCAAGAAACCATGTCTGATTAGTATCTGCCCCTGAAAAATTCAGAAATTAACAAATATTTCAAGGTGGTTTGTTGTTGTTGTTGTTGTAAGGACTATCATTGATTTGCATGCATTTTTTTGTAAGCACTGTCCATTAATTTTCATATCCTGAATATGTATTTCCTTTGTAAGATTTCTGCGCACACAAAAAAGGGCACAAAGCAATAAATGAAATGAAACGAAATGAAATGAAAATGGGTTTGTATGCGTTGTCATTGATCAATCCTAACCTTGAATCAAACACCACGACATGTATACAATAAAAGTGAGTGTTTTGATTCATAGTAAGTGGGACAGGTGCCTCTTTGACAGAGTGTGTGGAGAAAGATAAGAGCCGTTCTTCCTCAAAGTGATGGAGGAGAAAGGGCATTCCCAATATTTACCTTGATGGTACAGAATGCTTTTGTTTTGTTTGTTTGTTTTGTTGCACCCTTGTGTGCATGTTTCTTTCTGACAAATGATTCAAACTTTTATGGATGAGTGTGATGCGTCAAGAACAACAATATCACTTTTCCCTACATGGGGTCCATGTGTTTCTATACAACATGTGCATCTCCCTTTGGGCAAATAGAGTGGGTATCTCGCAATTTATTTGTGTTTCAAGTTATCAACCATGCCACACTCAAAATATTTACATCTTTATTTGTAAACTCCCATGACAAACAGGAAAGCATCTTCCATATGTACACTATTGAAGTGTCCCCCAGCTGAATAATGAGAAAATAGGCCTATAGACTTCTCAGAGTGCCCTTTTCACTATCTCATCGATTCATGAGACATGTTTTCCTGTCAATGAAGGACAAAAGAGAATCTAGTCAAAGGCATTTGTGGTTCAAGTACTTCAAAGTTGAATATGGAGCAATTGTTTTAATGTTTACCACCTGGCATGTTATTCTGCCCTCGACTAGAAAGTGTTTTTAGACCCGAACAATGATTTGCTAATGAGGGTAGCAATCATCAATGAAAATAGGTGATTTTCTTCTCCGCCCTCCTTTTTTTTTTTGTTTTTTTTGTGAGTCCAATTTTGAAAGAGAACCACCCAACCCTGTCTCACTGGCTGTTTCCTCTTCACCCATTCATTTACCCAGTCATCATGATTCATTGCCGGTGTCAGTCTGTTTGGGGGGCAGAATGCACCCCCATCCATCACACGTTTTCGTCCCGAGCGCCTCTCTTTATCTCCTCTGGATGCCCTTCCGAAAACTGAAAGATTGACCAGACATGCTGTTATATTTATAGAGAACTGAGCGCAATGACCAGACCAAGACGGAATTAGATTGAGACAGTAAGCAAACTCTGCACCAGTATTTTTTTTTTCTTTTGGTTTGGTTTGGGGAGGTTTTGTCGCCTGAATATTTGTTTTCCTATTTCCTTAATGATGCACTCTGAGAATGTTTGGGTAAGTTTTGTGTTTGACGTCCTGAGAGTCAATAGCCTTCTTTCCAGCCATCTGGGCACAAACTATCCATTACTGCATGGAGAAAGTAATCCGTCATGCAAGGTACTCTGTTGTCGTGGCTACATGCCCTCTCATCCAAGCTATGTTTTAAAAGTATCACACAATCTGGTTGACGTATCTGACAGCTATTAAAACAGCCATTGTCTCATATATTTAGTGATCAATTCTAAATAATGTATACGCCAAATATTTTGTGAGGTTTTTATTTTTGCAAATTTCGCAAGTCAGGTGCTATTCATGAAATTAAAGACACGCGAAAATAATGACTCTGATCCTGATATGAATGTGACACGCAGATATACATTTCTCCGTTCAATAAAATACTCCACGATCGTGAATGGAACCACTTGCGAAATTGTCGGGAAGTCACGATTCGCCAAAATTTGCTCGCTAAATATATGGCGTATACCTATAGTATTATCAATTCAAACATCTCCCTATGCAATATTTTGTAAAACCCGATCTACCCATAGCTGTGCACATTTTTAATTCTGAAGGAAAAAGAAGCAGCAGCAATTCTGCAGATGGTTGATGGGATTGATTGGTACATCACGATGGAGTAGACATCAGCTTGAATAGATGGTAGATTTTGAAAGAGAATTTTAGCGCACAGTAAGACTTCCATAAATATCAATTTTATACCCTGGACATTTGCTCATACACTTTGAATCTGTTTCCTGGGAGAGTTTCTTTTTGTTTATTTGTGTTTATTTTTGTCCATCTGACAAGATGGCTGAATATAGCCGATATTCAGCTGCACCAGCTGGTCTTCTATGGAATCAATTGGTTTTCGAAAAAAACAAACAAACAGATCCGTTGTATGTTAAACGGCTAGTTTTTGTGCAGGGGTATGTATATATGTGTGTGTGTGTGTGTGTGTGTGTGTGTGTGTGTGTGTGTGTGTGTGTGTGTGTGTGTGTGTGCGTGTGTGTGTATATGTGCGTGTGTGTGCATTTAGTGTGAAGCTTTCAAAGTTGTTGCTGTTGTTGTTGTTGTTGTTTGTGCTTTTTTAAGGTTAAAAACTGCTTTAAACTGACACGAAAATGCAAATCCCACCACAACAAGAATACCACGTGTCATTCGTCTCTACCGAACGAACATGCAGACAGCCAATCTGTACGTAATGTTTATTATGTAACGTGAAAATGTCGACAGTTTTGCCCATACTCTTTTAGAGAAAATTATATCTGTCGATTTCTTTTTTCTAACCACCTTGTGCAGGGGGGCTTGCACTCTACGGGCGGCTCGCGGGAGAGGTTGGTGTACGGCCGCAATGGCCGAAGACAGTAATCCAAAATGCGAGGGGACCCGCTGCAAATTTGACTTTTAATTCCTTTAAGTTGTTTCAAGATCACGCTCGCACACGACTGAACAAGATGGTAGGTCCTTTTTTGTGTGTTTTCATTCATCTCCCCTCCCTCCTCTCTCTCTCTCTCTCTCTCTCTCCCTCCCTTTCTTACTTCGACTCTATCTGGGAACCCATTGCCCGTCATTGGAGGAAATGGTATGGAGGGCTAGGTTTTTAATTTTGCCCCTAGGGACCCAGAAAACAAACTTAAATCCATTTTGAAAATCGGGCTAGACAAAAGACGACCTCCAATGTGAGAGAAAAGAAGGGACAGAGAGGAAGAGAGAGAGAGAGAGAGAGAGAAGGTGATAATAGTAAAAAGGAAAAGATTGTAGGGGAGGGGGGAATAATGACAGAAAGGAAGGATAATAGCGAAGGGAGGATGAAATGGAGGGGAGGGGGCGATTTTTAGCCCGTCATGTGGAGGAGAATCAGATCTACCCTCTCTGTCCAGCACAACTATCCGACTGCCTCCCTCCCCACTAATCCAAATTCTTCTTTGGCAGACATACAACCTTGTATACCATCTTACAATTTCTTCTCCACCCAGTCGATTCGCTGAGGGGACCACCCCCCCCCCCAAAAAAAAATGATGGAAATGAACATTATGAAGAAAAGAAAGGGTTGCGTTTGCTCTTTTGATCTTCCATTCCGTTCTCCTATTTCAGATATTTTGCCCTTCTCCTTCAATACGTCTCCGTACTTAACTTCCTTTTGACGTTAAAAAAAAAAAAATCTTGCACACCCCTTCCCTCCTTCCCCTCCCCCACCCCCACCTCCGTCCTTTCCATATCGCTTTTTGCTTTAGTAAGTTTGTCTTTAGGATGAAGTCAAAATTACTGTGCGCCCTGACGGCTTACAACAAGAGAAGAAAAGAGATAGCAAAAAAAGAAAGTGACAGAAATTGAGGAGGCAAGAGAAATACCTGTCTCTTACTTGGTAGCACAGAAAAGGCCCCAATGTTCTTGTCGCCAATCATTTCTTGGTGATTATTCGAAACAAGGAGGTGTGGATATTTCATTCCCGAGTGTCAGAAAACACAGAGCGGTAAGTTTGGATATCTTTTGCAAGTTGTCAAGAAGATTTCAAATTATATGTTTTCTTCTACTTTGAGTACTTTGATTCATGGACAAGACATCTTGGTTCGATTTGATTCAAGTCAATTTCAATAAGTGCAAAGCAATCTTAAGCAGTTTTAACAATATTTTTCTTGTCATACGTCTAGCTTAAAACATATGACCACACCCACTGCCCCCCGGTCGACACAACTTTTTTGGAAGGTAATCATCAAAAGTTCGGCAGAAGTGTAGAGTCTCCCCTACCTACAGATACATGAAGTCAGAATAGGCAATATTACCTGCTGAAGCAAACAAAATTGTCAAAGAGGGATGCTATCCTAACTTTCTCTAGATGATTAGTTCTCTGGATGCACCCCACTCCGCTTTCTCGTGTCCCCATTCCTCGGCCGGTTCTTTTGTCAACTATTCGGTGGCGACGCACTTCAATAAATATGTACACGTTTCGAGTTAAGAGGCATCCAGCAACGGACTATGAGGCATTATTTAGCGAGCGCAAATAATTAATGTAAGGTGTATTGGACGCACGGGGTTGTGTGCAAATAATCGCCCTCACTGCTTTTTTTCCCCTTAGACGAGGAAAAGGCAAATGTTGTACCGTATTTGCGCACGTTAGATTGTTTCGTACTGCTCCGTGTGCGCTCAAATATGTTTTAACTTTTCGGCTTCGCTGAAATAACTGCTATTGCTGGAAACTCAAATAGAAAGTAGCGCGAACTGTAAATATGGCTGAGCAAGAGTCGGGGGTATTCTATTATTTGGTATACTGCTAATATAATTGATTGACTTTTTTCGACTAAGCTATGACGTAGTTGCCGAAGAATGCAGTCAATTTCCCCCTCTCTCTCTTTCTCTCTCTCTCTCTGGCTCTCTTTATGTGTATTTTGTTTTCCTTCATGCTGTCTCCTACCTCGTCTAATCTATTGCTTCATACTATCAGATACATTTTAAAAGGAGCTTGTAACAGTTTCATATTGTTCGAAACCAAACACATTAAGAAATGAAGTAACACACTAACTTGACACGACCAGTTCACCTAAAGTTGTTGTCTTTTTCTTTTCTTCATGTCACCGTGTCGAGATACGATGAAAAAAAAAGTACAATCAGCGATATGTTTGACTGACGTGGTCATTATGTATGAGTGATGCCTGATATAGAGACTCGATAAACAACACTACACAATGATTTTTGGGAGCAGAAGGGAAAGCTTTGTTGTGTGGTGAACAGAAATTTTCTGGAGTTTTACGTTTAAACTTACCTTGGAAAAAATGTATCCTGAAACTCCAATTTTCGAAAATGCAAATATTTTTCGGAAGCCTAATAGTGCAATGTTTTCCTATTGACCTATTATTTTTAAATGTCTACCCTGCCTCAAGTTAGACTGCACCAGCTATTTATAAACTGTATTGTGGTGACCAGTTTTCTTACTGCTTCTGTGAAAGAAAATTTAAAAGATAAAGGTTAATAAAAATTTTGAAAACCCGGAGCATGGAAAATAACAACATCGGAAATTGATGTCCTGCGACTTTATCATTGACAATGACATTAACATTATTTCCACTTTCACTTATAAATGTCACACAAAATTAACACATTGAAGTTTGGAAGGTATAACTGGTAATGATTTGCACCACACAATACTTTTCCTTTTTAAAACAAGACACTTAGAAGTAGAGATTACTAATAAGTGCAATCTTAAGGTATTATGGCTTTGAGTAGTTATACATGACAATTGAATCTAGTATGCATGATAATTCAAGGGAATGAATGTATATGTAATTGACTAAATCTTACTAAACTTAGTGGGAGGACGCTTTCTGGAAAGCTATAGTAAGCTTGTGTAAAATAGGTCCTTCGGAAGACTATTTTGAAGAGAGAGAAAGTAAATGTAAACTATGGAAATATCTTTCTGTTTTCAGGCATTCGTGGTGACCTTTCACTCGTTCAAAATGAAATCTAATCATAAATGTTTTATTAATCTTCAAATGTTACATATATATATATATATATATATATATATGCAGATTTTAAGTTTGAAACAGTTGCTCATTTTATGGAGAGTAAGATGTAGTTTTTCAGGATCGTATCTACTTTGGTTACATCTCGATGTGTGGTTTTCTAACTTTTTCTCCATATAGCTTTCTTTCGTTCGTTCTTTCTACACGAATTCGTATCGATGTATTTCCGTTGGGGAAGAAAAAAAAAATGGAGAGGGATACCCAATATATGATTCTGGCCTGCATGCCTCAATGAGCAAATTAATGCGATTACACATTGCCCTACGAACCCGTCTTTTGTTGCCCGCTAACCGTACTGAAGACGCGAAAAGAGGGAATTTGTTACTTTTTCGAGGGCCCTCCGTGTCTCTCGCTGGCGCGGACAAGCGTGAAGGATGGGGGGCGAGCTGCACTGGGCCCGTTCAAGCCCCCAAGTCTCGGCGGGCGTTCTCGGGCCTCGCGTTCCATCGAAAGACTAGTCAACCGTCACCCTCTCTTGCTTTACCGCTTTAGCTTGACTTCCTCCAGTATTTCTTTCATATCTCTCTCTTGTTGCCTACTCCTCTTATATTTTTCCCCATCTCCCTATCTCTATCTCTCTTTCTTTTATCCCTAAAGAGTGAAAATGCATATGTTTGTGTGACTCTGACAGCTTCCAGCCGAGGTATTAACTCTCTATTCGAGAGAAGAAATTTATTCCATGAGGTATATGCAAAAGTCCACTCTTTTGGACTTATCTTTTGCTTTTTTTCTACTTTTTCTTTTCTTGATGGACAGATCTGTACATGCACCTGACCACTCTAGACTGTATTACTAGTGACCGCATAATAGTACGGGCCATACACGCTCCACTTTGCGGTTACCCTATTTACATTAGCATCTGAACGCTCCTCAAACAGACTTTTCAACGTTAACTCCAGTTTTGTTTTGTTTTCTTTTTGTTTTGTTTTGCTGATAACAGTCTTGTGAATGCTTTTCTGAAAAGAAAAATGTATTAAACCCTACATGGGACCCTTACCCTTCTCCTGTTTAGTATTCACCGGGCAATGCGACATGGCGATCGATCTCAACTAACTGCGATCAATCGCAACCCCTTCGCGATCTTCAGTTCAGATTAGTCAACGTGGAATGGCGACCGATTGCTGTGGGTTTGCGATCGATCGCTTGGTTTTATGTTACGGGAACCTTGGCAATGATGTAGGTGCATGTAGGCAGCTGATGATTAGGAGGCCGCGTTTAACATTTTTAGGTTCAGTTCTTAATTTCATGTCTTCTCATCAAGAATAGACACCATTCCTAAGTTAGAGTTCGACAGCTTGGACTTTACTTCAGATGTAGTTCTTTCTCGTCTCTTGTATGGGAGCAATCAAATAGGTCCTCGTGAAGAATGACGCATCGATTCACCCTATCCTTTTCCAGGAACTGCTGATATAAATAATTATGTAAGCTACCAAAATATTCTCTTGACAAAACAGAATTATGACTATTGGCACTTCCGCTGTGGGAAGCTTGTCCGTGCAAGTAGGGACAAAATGAGTTATTTTAATCTGAAGTTGGCGATAATAAACAGCGTCTACTTTTGTCAACAGTCTGACTTGCTGTCGCAGAAGATCTTTAAAAAAAGGACCCTCTGACAATGGTAGGGACATGACAAGATTATACATGTCATGATTGTAGCATATTTATAACAAAAAATGACAGGATTACAGATCTATATAAGATCACTGTTGTGAAGGAAATCAGTATAAACGACGCGGATTCTTTTGTTGTTCTTCTCTTTCCATTTGTTCCTGTTGCTGTGTGTTATGCGCGTGCATATTCCGACTATACAAGCAGTATCTTATTTTCTTATATACGCACGAGGACGCCAGTATGAGGGTAGTTCTTTAGAAAAACAAAACAAAACAAAAACATCGTATGCTGTTGACTCAAATGGTCATCTGCTCCGATCACGCTCTGAAAATTTTGTTAGAAAGGACATCAATTACGATTACAATCGCTGACCGTCTTCCTGGTCAGAGCGCTTGACCGTTCAACGAAAAAACCAAAAATAAGAAAAAAAAAACGAAACGGGGAAACAAAACAAAGACAACAGCAACAGCTAGAAAGACGGATCGGCGAAAACAATGCATATGCGGCATCGTGTGCGAGGATGCGTACGAAGAGATATGATAGAGTTGAGTTCATTGCTCGAGCTAATTGCGGGCAATTAATCACCGTCAAATTCATCTGGCTTGCAGTCAGCGATGAATGGCACCTATTTGTTTGTTAACCGTCGCATAGGGAATAGTAAAAAGAGACAATTGATAAACCAAGCTTTGCCACTTTGGAAAGTAATTATCGTTAGAATACACATCAGACATTTTGTGAAAACAGTAGTTGTGAATGAATAATCGTTCCCGGCAGTTTATGAAATCTGACGCCACAAGAAGACCTACTAAACATTTTTTTTTTTTTTTTTTTTTTTTGGGGGGGGGGAGGGGGAGGCAGCGGGGGAATATATGAGACAAGTAAGTCTTGCTATAAAGGTGGTGGCCAACTATAAAGCTAGATATTGTGTACGTGTACATTTACATTATTTATGGCAGGTCACATTTTTGTCGTCATTCAGTTAGAACTAGACGACACGTTCTTGTAGAATACCGGAACACGTGTAAAAGAAACATTGATAACTTGAATTTCCATACATAAAATATTAACTGTTGTATCAAAAAAAGGACGAAAAACATAACAAACAAACAAACAAACCCTTAATGGGGCATTCCAGTGCTAGTTAAAGGTTAGTCTGAAAATAAGGAACAATTCTTTTCTTAGCACAACTATGTAACTTTAATCCGAAAGGGATGGAAAGTGATAAAGTTGTGAAATGTTAATGTTTTGATTATCAGTCCCGTACAGTTCTTAAACAGTCACATTATGAATAATTATGCAAAAAAGTGAAATGGTGATATCATCCCCTCATAACCTCCTCCCTTGGCAGAGGTAATAATTATGATTTGTTGGGTTTTTTTTCTTTAGTAATTCTTCCGAGTAGGCATCAAACAATGTTTTTGATTGCCAAGGTTGTGTAATCCAAGTTTTCACAACTTCCTCAAACCAGATGCCATCTTTGAAAGTCAAGTTTGCAGTTTGCTTTACAGCTGTCACTGCTGGAGTAGTAGTTGTTGTTGTTGTTGTTCATTTTCCATCTGTGAAGATGGCTGGATAGCCCATATTCAGCTACACTAAGTTGGTCTTCCATGGGGTCCAGTTGGATGTGGGGTGGGACCACTTCACGGGTTAGACACCCTGCTCTTTACGATGAATGAATGAAGCGGGATCTTTTACGCGCATGAGCTGTGACTCTCTCATACACGGGGACCTCCATTTTATGTCCTATCCGAGGGACAGAGTGTTTTGCCTCTTGCTAGAGGAGACGGTATGTTTACACACAACATTGCTCAGTCCAGACTCGGGTTCGAACCCGGGCCGCGTGATCGTGAGGCAGACGCGCTACCGACTGAGCCAACTCACTGCCCTTATGAGTTTAGTACGAGTTTGCTGTCTGAGTAACTTTCCACTCTTTGGTTTCCCATGGCAAGGTGCATTCCTCTTGTACTGAAAATAAATACAAAAAATGAATAGATTAAACCAAAATTACAAGCTAAGGAATTGTCATAGAAAAAACAAAAACAAATAATTGTAAAACTCATGGATAGATCCAGGTTTGACAGCTAGCATAAGGAAGTAGATTTCTCTTTAATTTGAATAGGTTGTTCAGGGAGGAAAAACAGGTATTTCAGGTACTGTGGAGATGTCGTGGCTGAGTGGATAAGAGTGCTCGTCTGTGAACGACACGAGCGTGGTATGGTTCGTGGGTTCGAGCCCATGCCAAGCCCGACACGTTTGCCCTTCAGCAAGGCACTTTATCCACATTGCTGCTCTCCACCCAGGAGTATAAATGGGTACCCGGTAGGATGAGAGAGCTTACAATATGTTGGTTGATCAGATAAATTGTGTGCGCCTGTAAAATGGCTGCGACTGGCTGGAATGCTCCCCAGGGAGTGGAGAATGAGCACTGTTGGTGCTGGTTGGAAATAATGTATCCAGTGACCGGGGTAATAATAGTCTGTAAAGCGCATTGAAACCCTGAAGTGTGTGAAATGCGCTATATAAAAACCAGCTATTATATTATTATTATTATTATTATTATTATTATTACTGATGTGGTCTGTGTGGTGAATATATGCATCATAGGCAGCAGTGTGTTGTTGGATTGAAGAAATAGGGTTTACAACATGAGAAATGGTCTCCTTTGACCGTAAGAGGCTTGGTTAAACTATAGGAAAAAAGGGGGGAAATTGTTCTGATAAGGATTTGTAGCAGGCAAATTACGTTGTGTTGAATTTACTTTTGATCCAAAGATTGGGAAAGTAACATTGGATCTCGCCAGGACCTCGAATTTCACAGTATGTTGTAGGAATAGTCATCGAGATGTTTTTGATTGTGTGAAGTGAAGCTTAATGCACAGAGCGTGATAGGTGTGAAGCATTTGGAATGCTGTGATGAAATCATGTGTCTACAAGTACACAGTGTGAAGGGTTTAAAGTTATCTTTGAACTTTATGTGTGAGAGTGTGACTGCTACTTGATTTTTACTCATTCTCAAAGGTAATATTTATGGGAATTGTGGACCATTTAAATAGTCTGATTGAAAAGGGTAAAATTTGATCAAGTGTTTTTAATAATTTAGGAAGTTGATATTGTGAAATAGTGCTCCATGAACAGTTAATATGAATATGCAAATGAGTGAGCTGATGACATTATTACATCAAAGCTTACCAATTACAACTATAATTTAGTTTGTACACAAAATCTTGTTTGTTTGGGTTTTTTTTTTCTTCTTTTTTTTCAAATGAAATTATGCCCCAATCTCATATCATCATATATCTGACTGATCCATTATTTTGGACTTATGCAGTGAGGAATATCATCATGTTTTATGCTTTTATAGCAGAAAAATCTAATTTTTGTCAGTTTTTATGTACACAACTAAAATGGAAATTTAACAAGTGATTACATCATCAGCTCACTCATTTGCATGTTAAAATCAAAGATCAGGTGTTTTGCAGACATAAGCATAACTTCACAATTTCATAAACTTTGCTAATTTTTATTTGATATAAATCAAGTTTTCACTGTTGAGCTTTAAAAATTTAGACCAGCCTGTGATTGATCCAGAATTCCCAAAAGCAATTACATTTAAATTTGTGAGAGCATTTAAATATACAAAACCTGAAATGTAAAAAATGATGTAAAGTTAGAAAATTTTGTTGCAATAGTTGAAATATTTATGACTTGTGATCAATGCAATTGGCAAGGTTTGATAAATTTCAACTCTGTTGATGTGTATGTACATGTACCAGACTGTATATATTTGTAAATACAATCTTGTGCACCATTCCCTCTGTATTCCTTTTTTGAAGGGAAAGTAAAAAATATATTTGTGTAAACTATCTCATACAGTTTGGTTGTTTTTCATTGAATATAGTCAAACCCCGCTAAACAAGGTCATCCTGTCCGCAATTTTATTTCTTATACTGGATACCCTGTAAACATACTTTCATAGAGTTGGTTGAGATGAGGATTCAGCTTTTAACTTTTTGCCAGGTACTTAGAAACCTTTTTATGGAATGTTAAAGAACATAAAATTCAAAAGGAATTCAGAGATTACTTGATGAAAATAGAGTTTTGAAATGGCTGAGATATTGAACAACAAAGTAAAACAAAGCAATCGTAATAAAAGGTGGGTCCCACCTCTTATTAGGATTACTTTGTTTTGAATTTCTCAGCCATTTCGAAACCAATTTTCATCAAATAAACTTTGAATTCCTCTAAAAAAGAATTATTTGCTCTTTCATATTTCATGAGAGGTTTCTTATTATCTCAAAAATGATTTTCAAAAAACATTGGAAACCTGGGGCCCATTTCATAAATCTTGTTATCAGTGACAATGCCACATTTCTATGACAAATTTGCTCTCAGCCAATCAGATGCAAGAATTTCAGTTGCTTGTCACATCTGTGACAACTTGTCACTGATAAGTTTTATGAAACGGGCCCCTGAAGCCACCAATTGTATACAGTGTATCTCATATTAAAGGGATGGTACAGAAACTGAAACAGAAACTGTAGCATCCCATACATCCTTTATTCGCATCTTGGGCAACTTATCCCAATGCAGCTAGCAGAATTGATCAGAATATGTAATTGTTAGAAGATTTTCATCAGTGAATATTTGATGTGCATATATCTAAAGTGAACTTTCAGGGCAGTTTGAACTCTGTACCCCTGTCTCAGACTGATACTTATACCAGTACATGTATGTACATCTCTGCTAACCACACTTTCATTTAAAAAACAAACAAACAAAAACAGACACATGTACATTATACACATACTTATACCACACATGCATACATACATACATACATACATACATACATACATACATACATACATACTTACATACATATACACACTCAAACAATGAAGAGTTTGTTCGCAAAAACTGATAAGTCCATTTTTGAAGATTTTGAAGTACGGTCTCTGTCATAAAGTACAAAATAATACCTTTTAAATGATATATTGGTCAGTACATTATAAACTAAGGTACATTTGTGAAGTTATGGTCAAAAGAAGCAAAAAATTTCTTATTATTCTCTTTATTTTTCTTGACCTTTAACGCAAATATCTCCATTTGGCAAATATGGACTTATCGTTTTTTGCAAACAAACTCTTCACATATACACAGGCATACATATACAGACACAATGTATGTGCGATTAAATTACATTTGAAGACATGTGCAGCTAATCACTGACTGGAAGATGAACATACACTTGTACATATACTTGTATGTCTCTCTGACATAACAGATACACTTTGTACATGTATGTTGTGATGGCATTATGATATACAATGTACCCCTCTTGGGACCGTCTTAGAATAGTGTAGACCGATTCAGTACTTGTCATGTATTTGAATTCAAATTCTACGCATGTTTTGTTCACAAAAGTTGCCAGAAAGCTTGTCAGAGGCTTGCCCTAGCTAGCAACAACTATGTGAATTCATAAGTAGAGAATTAATGTGGAGGGAAGAGGTGAATGAAATGCTTCGTTACTAGGCAGTAGGAAGAGAAACATTCATGAGTTGTAATACATTCATTACAGAAACAGCCCATTCCTGAATGTTCCTACACAAGTTTTACCCTTGGCTATGTTGTAAAGGTTGAGTCTGTTTTATCGGAAATTATACGTGACACTCAAACAGAAGATACAGAGATGGGTGCTTTCAATGCAATCACATTTTATTCACCCTGGTCACAAAATGATTTCTGGTGTGCATTTCAATCCAAAACTCTCCGATCAAACGAGCTAAGAAATCTTGAGAAGAGGGAAGGCATAGAGCAACAAAATTCTACTGAATACAGTCTTCAAATGATTGAAACAAAAAGTATAATGCAGTCATGAATCTTACATCATTTATGGTTTCATACCACTACCAAAGCATACACAAATACACATGATATTGAAGCGAAGTTCTTGAAGACACAAAGGCTGTTAAAAGATATAATAATAGCTGATAGATTGAAATATGTTTGTCTTCTAAACATTGAAAAAAGTAATCATAGCATCAAAGTTCAGATTAGAAGAGGCAAAGGAAGGCACATGATCGAAACTATTATCTGTTAACCTCGGTTCCCAACACACTAAATGTGAATCCCATGTGAGGCTGCAAATCAAACACAGAAAAATGTGCAATGACCAACACCAAAAAAAAAAAAAAAAAAAAAAAAAAAAAATAGAAAAGTCATGGAGCAAGGCTAGTGATTGTTATGCTCTGATTATCTGGCTGTGCCATGAACAACATGGCAAATCACTTTGGTCTCCTAAAATGCATTACCAGAGACTCCAACTCTCCCGCTTTCGAGGGGAGATCTCCGCCGAAAGCCCACTTTTGCAAAATCTCCCGTTCTCCCGCTTGAGATTTAATTTCTCCCGCCCTGGCACTGTGTCTCCCGTTTGAAATGATTTCTTACTTTTTGTCTTCGTATGTTTTATAAATAAGCCTTAGATAGCACGAGAGACCATCAAGAACCCTAATTATCAGAGCTTCCAGGGCCCAAGCGGGCCCTGGACCCCGGCCACAAGGAA
>NW_027273430.1:0-13790 GCF_040938485.1 Diadema antillarum | reverse complement strand
TATTTCATGAAGTCGTTTCCAAGTACCTCGCAAAAAGTTAAAAGCTGTTTCCTCACCTCAAACCAATACTATACAAGCTCTTTAACAAACCGTTTTATCTTGTACAGTGGAAAAAGTTAAAAACCATACAAAGATAACAAATATTGCCATCGATGGTAAGCTATTCTCTGTAACCGACTGACAACACCAGTTTTCTCCTTCACACAAAGTGTCTTTGTATTACCATTGCAACTGTAGTTATTACAACAGGAAAATTATTCAGGTGCAAGTTTCTTCACTTTGTCTCTACAAAAAAAAAAAAAAAAAAAAAAAATATATCGCAAGAGCTGATCTGTAATTGAAAAACATGTCTGAAAAAAGGAACCAGTGGGACCCGAACCTGTCATCTACAAGTTTAACTGGTAGAGGGGGACAAAGTGAAGAAACCTGCACCTGAACCTTCACCCCTCTGAATAATAATTATCTTTCTTTCAGGAAAATCACTTTCGTCAGTTTGTGTGAATGATGTGATTTTTGGCAATTATGTGGGATTTTCGAGAATACACTTTTATTGCTTCTATCCCCCTTTTTCCCCTTCCACAGGGTTCCTTTATTTGAATAATATCATCATACACACAAATATATACAAAAAGAGATATGTATGTACATGCAGATTTAAACACATGATATTCTTGGCCATTCTAAATACAATAAGAACAGCAAACAGTTACAAAAATCAATTATAAATTGCAAATTCTTTTCAAAGTGTCAGAATATTACCTGACAAATCATTTCATAAGAAAACACAATCAGAAACATTTAGTAAAAATGTAACCACTTTTTCATAAATTTCTTTTCTTTCAGATTTGTTTTTACATATACTTTTCCATATCATAATAACTTTTTATCGCTGACATGATTTGTTCAATAACTGGCAAACAATTTTTGCATTTGGCTGTAAAAATTTCTTTCCTTACTATAATCATAATGCAATTGAGGGCACTTTTATTACGTCCATAAAAACCAAATATTTTATTTTGATTTGTGAGCTTAATATGAATAGCATTACGGGACAGCCAAAGCTCAAGTTTTGACCATATCTCGTTTAAATATATACAAGAACAAAATATATGCATAATTGTTTCTTCGCTGTTATTACAAAAAGTACATAAGTTATCTGTTACTAATTTAAATCTCAATAAAGCGTCTTTCATATAAAGAATTCTATTTAGCATCTTGAACTGAAACCATCTCATGTTTACATCGACAGTTGAATAAAAGGGAATTTGGTAATAAAAACTCCAAATGATATTGTCAAAATCAAACTCCTGTTTCCATTTTATAAGACTTTTACATTCCTTTGGTCTTATGTTTCAAGAAAGCCTGGTAGATATGTGCACAACCTTTTTTCACTTTCAGTATTAAAAACAATGTTTCAGGGATAATACATGTAGGTTCCATAATCTTAGGTATGACATTTTTATTATAACCAAATCGAATAGCATTACACAAACCCATAATATTGAAGAAGTTTACTTGTACATTGTATTTACGTTGAAAAATCAAAATATGAAAGAAATTTTCCATCTGTTTCTAGAACATTCATTAACAAAACGTACCCCCTTAGCACACCATGACTTATAATAAATTACATTATCATTAACTTGTATTCTAGGATTGTTCCAAAGGGGTTGACATGCGATATTATCTACAATGGACTGAGTTAAATCTGAAAAGGCTAATAATATCTCTTTCCAAAATGGGTTGCGCATTGAAATGGCTAAATTCTTTGTAATGTTCAGCCCCCATGAATAAGTTGGAGAGATGTGTATGATGGAGGCAAGAATGATTGGAACATACGGTAAAATGAAATTTTCGTTACTTGGATAACAAAAGAATCTTCTTATCCATGATATTCTGAGTGATTTAGAATGTATAAAAATATCTGTCCTTTTAACCCCACCATCACTGTATAATTGGCACATTTGTTTCCTACTTATTTTATCAGGTTTATCGTGCCATATAAATTTATAAAAAGATCGGTTAACATCATTCAATAAATTTCGAATTTTGGTTCTGGAAGAGATAAAAGCAAATAATTCAGTTTGGGTATCAATAAGATTTTACTATCGTTACTCTCCCTAATGGAGTCAATGTTCTTTTCAGCCATATCGCTATCTGACGTTTTATCTCTTTAACCTTTTCTTGATAATTGTGATTAACCATTTCAGATAATTTAACTGAAAAATCAATGCCCAGGTACCTGAAATATCCTTCAGATATCCAGTTTAATTTTGTACTCGTGTTAAAATCTCTTTTTTTGAAAGTTCTGTTCTTCCCAAGTCCATATTACTTGAGTTTTTAGTTACGTTAATTTTGAGGTTGGACATATTTGCAAATTCATTAAGTATTGTAAGAGCACTTTTGTAAATCCTGTAGAATTGTAAATTCTATCCCTTTTTGGTAACTGTCGAATAGAATAGTTTCGCCTCGTTAGAAACATATTCATATGAGAGCTAATCAAGGTAATACAGTAATGATCATTAATTTTCGTCTTTTGAAGCTCACTATGATAATACAATGTAACGTATCCTATATGTTTTTTTTTTTGAAATGCCTCAACGAGTATCAATTTAGTGAGAAAACATTCAACTTCCATCAAAATCTGTATGATTCCCACTGCATCTATCCTATATGACACAAATCTCTAAATCATTTTTTCGTTCCACACATGATATTAACTTTGGCTATTTTTTAGGAAAGGAAGTACGGTACTGCAATAGTGTGGCATTACCTCTTTTAATGGTCTTCTGGGACATTCAATATGTTTTCCTCTTTTTATTTTCTTTCTCTCTGCTTTCGATTAGTTTTTCCTACCTGCAGGCATCCTCGGAATCTTTACCAAAACTCGACGAACTGGTGTGGTAAATCAAAATTTCATTTAATTCTATTTAGTTTAGTTCAGTTCAGTGCAATACAGTGGACTGCCGTTATAACGAAGTCTTCGGGACCGGTAGTTTTCTTTCGTTATATCGAAAATTTCGTTATATCTGAACAAATAACAATAAAAGACCATAGCGAGGATAACGTTGCCGGCCTGAATTTTTACTTCGTTGTAAACGGAACTTTCGTGATAACGGGAGTGCACTGTACATTTTCAATAAATTGAATCAGCTAATTAGTCATCCTCTCAGATTGGAAAATGAAACAGAAAAAATTCAGTTCAGTCCCATTCAAGTCATTCGCAAATCGACAAAATTTTAAAACATGTACTCATGACACATAATGATAAATGATATTGTCGATATAAATGATTTGTAAGAAATACTCTTATACAAGAAACAAAATACGAATACTATTAATACGAGTACGAATATTATGATATGTCACCAAAAAATGTCTGTGCAAAGAGTAGATAACAAAAGAAACAATGCACAATTTGCAAGTTACAACTTACAGCTTATAACTTAAAACGATGATGGAAAGGGGTGACCCACGGTAAAGCAGAGCTTTGTCAAACATGGATGATTTCCAGACATTGCCTGAAGACAACAAAGGGATAGTGTTGTTCGCAGCATAACACCCTGTGTTCTTCAAAAGCATTGAAAAAAAAACTTTGGAAAAAGGGATAAAATTATGGTAATATGGACCTTCCCATGTCTTGATGGCGCAGTGAAATTGCTGCAACCACAATGATGTATTTTCATGTTAATTAGTTGGATGGTTGCCGTTCACCTCACAACACCCCTATTAGTACTATAACTATACTATGTATCTATTTCATCCCATATTGTCACTGACTGACTAAAAAAAAAACAACAACAACCTCTGCAACAATCATGATACTTCAATATATATATTAGGAAGAAAATCTAACGTAATAAAACTCAGCGATAATGAAGAAATAGAACCTAAAACTTGTAAATGACTTATTGCTTTCTTTACTTATTATTACTTGTTTGCTTGTTTGTTGTTTGTTGTTTTCCAGATCGTCAGCTACCTTATTGTTTCAATCCTGTGTAGCCTTCAGGCCGTAGGAATGCTCGCGTACGAGGCAATAGCGGCTGGCGCGTCCACCCTCTCTTACCGCCGCCTGTGACTATTACTTCTATTATGACTATTGTAGGAGTGACGTAAGTTGATGAATTCGATGCCTTCATTGAGGGTGGGGGAGGGGTGGGGGCTGGGGGCTGGAAAACAACAATAACTTGACCAAACTATCAGGACAAACGATGTTTTTTTTTTTTAAATTTCCTTCCAATCTGTTTGGTTCGTATCTTTAATCGCGATCATGATTATGCGCAGGAAGTATTTCAGTTAGATTTCATTCTGTTTTGAGATCGGCAATCGGTATAAACCTTTATTTTCGTGGTGTAGCTCTTGATATAGCAACATTATGATAACATCTGTCATTCAGATTTCCCTTTTAGTTGAAATTTTCTAGCTGCTGAGGTTTTTATCTCATTATTCTTATATAATGATGTGCAAATTCCTATTTTGCTATTTTAGACCATGATTAAAGCTACTACACAACATTTGAACTTACTTTCCTTTTTTGTCAATGTTTCGAAGGCTTATTCTATACAAAATGATATCATGGACGAATTTTTGACGTGCCGTTAATATCAACAAATATAAAGACATACCTAATTTTAATCATGCAATAAAAAACTAAAAATGCAGTTCGGTTTCGATGTACAAACTTCTTGCATGCGGCAATTAGGAAGGTAACAAATATTTGCAGTGAAGACTATCGGCATATTGATTTTTGTTCATCGTTTTTCAAGAAAAAAAAATGCAGCAATTAAGGAAACAACAGCAGCGTTGCAAACACATCTGAGGGACATTCTATAATATCGTCCCTTGCTGTCATGTAGTATTATTGACACCATTATGCCCATTGGTATGAATGAACCTGAGTTTATATATC
The DNA here is from genome assembly GCF_040938485.1 of Diadema antillarum. NCBI lineage: Eukaryota > Metazoa > Echinodermata > Echinoidea > Diadematoida > Diadematidae > Diadema > Diadema antillarum. The sequence goes on along the minus strand of NW_027273430.1, from coordinate 8,881 downwards.
AATGGTTAAGAGTAATCTTTGAAATTCAGTATCATTTTGAGCGTAGAAATGAATAAGGCAAACTCCGAACTCCATGTATGCAGGGCTCTATGTCTGCATGTATGTAAGTATGTTACATGTATGTATGTATGTATGCATGGTGGTTCCACTAGATTTGCTCCTGCGACAATTGCTCCCATGAAATCTGTGCACGTTAAGCCAATCATAAAATCTACCCACATACATAACCTAACCCTAATCCTAATCCTCATATCAAACTAAACCTAAGACCCTATCGCAACCCTAACCCTATTAACCCTAAGTTCTTAAAGAAAATCATACCGGAGCAATTGTCGCAGGAATGACGTGTTACCATGCATGATATGTACATTATAATTATAATATGTATGTGTTTTAAGGCATAATTTACCATTTGCAGAAAATCAAAAAGCCCAGCTTTAGTGTTTTCAAAATACTTCTGACAAGTGAGTTAGGATGGAAACAACCAATGTAAAATGTTTAATCAGCATAACCAATGTTTAGTCTAGTTAGATATCCAAAATGTAAACAAATAAAACAAATGTAAACAAAATAAACAAAATGTAAGTATAATAAAAAATTTCCTAGACTAAACCGTCTACAGTTATGGCTTATTGAGAGAAAATAACTGATATCTCCTAATATTTTAGGCTTTATTGCAATGTTTTTACATGTTAGGATGTTTTGTGATACAACTGACGGCAATGAATGTGATACAGACTGACGGCAATGAATGTGATAACATAAACATTTTTAAAACCACTACTCCCAAAGGTAAACATTACCTTTAACCTAGGCCTATATTTATGTGTATATCTGGCTAATTAGCTATAATTCCCTTTATTCATTCACCCGTTCATACATACATACATATACTAGGTGTTTAAAAAAACATTTCCCACTTTTGATTCTTAATAAGTTCAAAAAATAAATATCAGATAACACTGTCATTGATATGAGTGATAAGCTGAATAGTGTACAATTTGGTTGAAAGTAGTTTAAATATGGAAGCATAAATCAATTTCATGAAATCCATGATTAATTTCACAGTTAGGTTCCAGACTTTGCTCTATTTTCAACCCTCTGTACAAAATTTCACTTTGCACAGGGGTCAATGGGTGTGTATGGGAGTGTGTGGTTAACACCCTGACTATGGATCCTGACAATGGCCAGGGTTTTGAATGCTTCATTATTCATTCATGAGAAATTCCACTATCACAACTAGTCTTTATTCAGCCTCTCGGCAGTAACATACAATACAAATTACATTCGTGAACTTAATGCGCCAGTATCAACAATAATATTTAACAACAACAAACATTATAACATTTATATCGATTCAATATATATATATATATATATATATATATATATATATTTTTTTTTTTTTTTTTTTTTTGAACCTTCATACTCCGGACGAGCCAATGATCGGTCGATGTTCTGCACTTTTCTTTTTCCGATTTCGTTTTATACAAAATCAAAAATTTCATTAACTTTCCCAATAAGAAAATATCCGTGGTCCTAAAACCTATAGTGGGCCTTCTTTCAGTATAATCTAATTCCATATTACATATACCGATATAACATATTACACTTGTACATTACTAATTAACAAACTTTAACATTTTTCATGCAGTAGAGAAAGAACCATGAACTGGTAATGAAAGTTGAATTCTGATAAATGTGTATTTCTATATACTTTTTTTTTTAAATAATGAAGTTTAATCGTCTGCACGAGGGGGTATTAACGGCCTTGTGTCCGTTAAGGTCATAACAATACTTACATTAAAAAGAAAACAAATCAAATATTCAAGGAGAGAGTTAAAACGAAGGAGAAATATAACTGGGGATAAAGGGTCGATTTGAAATGCTAAGACAAATAATTGTCTGAGAAACAGAGGACATAAAACTATAAGCTGGACACATGATCAGTGCTTTCGGTAAATGGATATCACTAAAAAATATACAAGAAATGTTTTTTATGATCTAGAACAAAATTGAATAAGGGAATTGTGCACTGATTTCATTTTCATAATAAAGTGATTCATGGTGGAGACTATGAAAAATGAAGTCAATTGAGTTCGACAAGAGTGGACTAAAGCAAACACGAAAAGGCAGAAAATATCATTGCCTTCAGAGCTAGAGAAAGGTATATCGGCTTTGAAGAGAAAGAGAAACTAGAGACAGAGAGAGAGAGAGAGAGAGAGAGAGAGAGGATATAAAGAAAGACGTTTACATTCGGCCTTTCACCGTGTTCACATTATTGTACTCACAATGAGGTAACATTCAGTTGGTGACTGAAAGAATCCATGCCGATTGTGTCTATCTCATTTCTCGCCAGGTTTCTATTTAAAAAAAAAAATAGGGGAAAAAAGAACATATTTTAACAAACTAATAAATTGGAAAAATATAAAAAAAACGAAAACAAAATAAAACTTTGTTTCTGTTAAACCATTGCAAGAACACCTAAGCTTTTTGACGTCATGGTAGAAAAAACAAACAAACAAATGAAAAAATGAAGAGTTTGTTTGCAAAAACCGATAAGTCCATATTTGCCAAATGGAGATGTTTGCGATTAAAGGTTAAGAAAAATAAAGAGAATAATAACAAAATTTTTGCTTCTTTTGACCATAACTTAAAGAATTTACCTTTAGTGACCAATATATCATTTAAAAGGTATTATTTTGTACTTTATGACAGAGACCGTACATCAAAAACTTCAAAAATGGACTTATCGGTTTTTGCAAACAAACTCTTCAAATGCACACACATCGATAATCTACATTGAAAATCATGATGTCAGACATATTCGTTCTGGTCACGAGCAATTAGTAAAATACTCTGTATTGTTATCTTTTCTTATCCAGTCTGATGAGAAATATCCTGCAGGAAGTTTTAACGTACGGACACACCTTCTGCCGCACAAGAGAGTAGCAACTGTAAATGAAGCTTTCGTAACCAATTTATACAAATCTCTCGTCTTTTTTCGCATTATGTAGTAGGGCCTAGTTTGGTGATTATAAACATGAAATTACTACAGACTAACCAGATAACAGACCTGTTTTTATCGGTATTTTACTCACATTGTACGGAGATATTTGAGTCCGTCAAACGCTCCATCTGCGAGTACGGTTATGGAGTTATCATTAAGCGTCCTAGAGAACAACGAAAAAATCAATGCTGTATTCTCTACTGCCTCTTTAGCCTTTCATGCGTAGTTACTATACACGGTGTGTTTATTCATCATTTGTACAAAATCTAATATTGAACATGCAAATGACGCTCAGGTCAGAAGAAGGTATATGTTTATCCCGATGTCACTTGAAACACAAATAAGTCGCAAGACAAATGACTGAGATTTTCCTTTTTACACACAAACGCACACACACACACACACACACCCATACACGAAATACAATACTCACATATGAAAATGTATGTATAAATAAATGTTATAAACATTCTGAATTATATATGATCTGACTAAAATAAATATTGGATACAAAACTTTTTTTTTTAAATTTTAGTTCTTTTTCTTCTAACATATATTCGTCTATTTTCTTCCTTCCTTCAAAAAAAAAAAGTTTTTGGAAAAAGAAAAAAAAAAAACGCCTTTTATTCTTTTTTTCTGGTAGAAAACAAAATTTAATCCACGACTGAGAAAACGTGTCTTCATCGACATAATCTTGTTTTGAAAATGTATTGTTGAAGTATCCAAGAAATGAGAATAAGCAATTATGCCCTATAAAATGATTATCTTTTATTACATTGATTCATTCATCTGTTTTCTACCTCATACCTGGAACATATTCATGATCATATGTGACCCTGCACCACAAAACAAACATAAAGTCGCCAGACATGAAATTTTAGTTAAGAGCAATAATCATTCTGAAAGAGCAGACGTTAAGCTTTAAAATGGTGTATAAATCAAATCATATGGACTCTCGTAACTTATCTGACTATCGGAATGAAAGCACCACTCAGGAAAAGTGTGAACTGAGAAAAGAGGCTCTGAAGTAAAGTGTCTATTCAAGCGTTTAATCTTTACCAAGCCGTGCTGCCTGTGCGATGAATGGGACAAAAAACAGGATGTAAACAACTGGAGTAACAACAATGAAGAGATTATCAAATCAAACTGAAATTGGGCATGCCTTATTAACACAATCTGTCCTCAATCAATCTTAACTTTCAAAGCAGTAGCAATATCCTTTCAAAAGTTCTAGGAGTTGAAAGTGAAGAGTGTGTACAAGGTTTTTAAGAAATTAAAAGAGGACTCGAAAGACACACTTAATCACACTATTCTGCCAACAAATGTCCGAGATAAACTGCTAGAAAACACACTTTCCTGTCCGTTTTATGATCCCAAACTTTAGAATAATGCAGAAGAAAACTTGCTTTCTCCTGGACCAGAAAATGTGACCAAGTCAAGATCGACTTGGTTGACCCATTTCACCTATTTTCATTCCTGACACAAAATCAGTGTGTGCGACTTTTTGTTCGTTTTGTGATGCACGGTCACATATTATTTTGTCACAAAACCAATGATTAGGGTATGGTAGATCGACACAAGAAAACACGCATTTGCACTGCGTAGGTCCTGTAACCTCTTATTGAGCTCATGTTTTTTAAATAACATTTCCATTCAGGGTACCTACAAGATTTCCAATCTGCTTAACGGAGAGAAAAGTGCCGGTGATATTTCCGAAATTAGATTGTGCTGCAGATTTCTGAAAGGAAAAGACAATGGTAATGGATAATGTCAATAGATGTATCAACACGTATTCAGTAAGCTGATGGTGTACACGTTTCATAATAATCTGCCTCGATTTTCCTTTTTTTCCCCATTTCTTTGTACATTACCACAAGCACCAAATAATAATGTAGGTATTGTTATCCAAGTTGACCACATTAAATACAACAATACGAAAATTTGAAACAACAAGAGCAAAATTTATATTGTTAACATGTATAACAGTCAATCAGGTTCAGCTACATAGTCGCTGCCTACCCCCCCCCCCTTCTCTCTCTCTGTCTTTGTCACTCTGCTCATTTGTCTGCAAATGATTAAACCATGACCGCATGCAGCGCAGATACTTTCTCCAGGAAACACTTACAATGTCTGCGTGTTTGGAAATCGTAGTAATAAATTGAAATATTATAAGATACCATCTCAAGTAATAATAAAAATACGCATTTGATGAATAAATGTAAACCTTCGAGATAGAGGACATAGATTCGTGTATTTGCCGACCAGTTATTATATACGGCCTTTGCAGAATAATTATGCCACATTAAAAGCCATATTTAGTTGACTGCATGACAATACAAACATGTTTGGACACTAGGTATACAAAGTGAACTATTACAGTAACATATCACGTAGAAAAAAACAAAACAAAACATGATGCGATCAAAAAGAAAACGTGGTGTTTTCCATACAGAATACGGGTATTGGTGAGGAAAAGGAAAGCGCCGTCCGGGATGGTGTTTATCATATTTGAAGTCAAGTCAATGTGTTCCATGTTGAGAGGCGAAAGAGCCAGTGCTGGAAAAATCTGCAGTCTGTTGTTTTCCAAATACCTGATGTTGTATATCAAACAATAAGTCAAACAACATACAGTGTTATAACTTCAAGTAATATTTTCTTATTGTCACAGACCTGCATTTAAGACATGTAAAAAAAAAGTCATGACGGAAGTGGAGACACGTTACGTTCTCACCAAGGAGAACAAATTTCATTAGCACGTCATTAGAGTTTAGAACACTATTTACCAACCACTTGTATTCGATATTATCCGTTAGGACAACTGGAACAGCTTTCCTATGTAGACAAAAATGCAAATTACTGTCAGATGTTTTCCTCGAACAACAGTGATGGAATGTGATCAAGCCTGTATTTCTACTATAATGTGACATAATTATTCATTATTCCCTTTCCATTTCTTTCTTCTCTATTTTGCGACTGTTTAGACAACTACTTACACTGCTTCTGCTGAGACGTCCTCAAATGCATTGTCATGAAGGAATTCGATATTGTTATTTTGCATATGGCTGTAAATAAAAGAAATATGGAAACAGACAAAAGAATAGCAAAGGGTTTTTTTTTTCGGGTAAATTAGTATTACTTGCGTTTCCGTCTGTGGCATTTCTGATTTACAAAAAAAAAAGTTACACTTCACCAAATAAAGTAAATATCATATCGAAGTTAGTACTATAGTTTCTGTCCAAAGAGGTTTGAACTCGCCCTTTCCTGATGTTAAAGAAATGTTTACACATTATGATTTGCGTATAATATTTATGAGCAGTTATTACAATGATTTCTTTTTTCTCATCACCATAATCATAGTTTAACGTCAAACATTCTATTTCATCATGCGTTGCGGTTTCAATATTCCAAAACATCTTTTAACTTGCAATGATTTCACAGAGAAGACTGTTTATGACAGAAACTGCAGGACAGAAAACATGATACTATGGATAAAACACATTAATACTTTAGAAGACTTACATTTCGTCAACGTAGCATGAGCCTCCAAAAATCTTGCCCTCGACCTCCTGTATGACATTGTCTCGGAGGTACCTAAGATAAAAGAGCAGGTGAATATTATACCTTTCAATAGCCACGTCTATATGCTACCTCCCTTTCTCGAGAGTGTTTTATATTTGGGGTTGTATACATTTCACTAGCAATTAAGTTACGCACTTATCGTTTAGTTTTCCCTATACAAATAAAACGATCAACGTTGAACAAAATGAAACCCAGTCTAATTAATTGGCCTGTCCGATTTCGTGCCCCAAATATAAGGGGTATAAGAAGAAAGCAAATGTATTACAAACCTTTTTCATTAGACCATTACCAGAAGAATGAATGCTTTGCAGCAGTTTGTTTCATCATGATGTGATAATTCCTGTTTGTACGGAATGCTTATTATACTCATTTGTAAAGCTTGAAAGTCTTCGAGAAAGTCTCTACGAAAAAGCTTCAGAATGTCAAAAATTAAAATATTTAGACTAAACTAAAAGAATTAAAATATATATATATATATGTTACTTTTAAGTTTGTCATACGATTATATCATGTTATGTCATCAAATTGGAATTGTATCTGGGTGTGCTAGTTGCAAGAAAATACTGAAACATTACAGAAGAAGAACAGCTGCGTGAATATTACATTTTCCAAAAAAAACCTCCTAATACTAATAGGGTATTCATTGATTAACCAAGTCTTACAGCTTTGTAGAGGAGTAATAACGTGACGTGATCCGCACGTCATAGAAAGCTTCAGACCCAATAAATGCTATTTCGTTTCCTTCCAAATGCCTAAAAGATATAAGAAAGAGAGAGAGAGTGAGGGGGGGGGGGGGGGAAGGGAGAGATGACAAAGTTTAATGACAGTTCAAACATATTAAAACACAGCAGAGGAGACAAGGACCTGGTTTTACGAGCTTCAGTGGCACAAATCGTTTCATATGTCGTAGAAGGCTGGGTAGAAGGCTGTACCCTGAAGTTTGTTGCAAACATAAAATAACGAAACGAAACATATACATCATATATTTTATGCACATTTATGTATGTATTTGATATTATATATGTATATACAAATATATATATAAGTAATCGTGTTATTATATATATATATATATATATATATATATATATATATCGTTGACAAAATAAAGGAACAATCAAAGCAAATCATTTTCTATTACTTTCTTAACATAACTCCTTTCCGAATTTCTAAGTATAACAACTCTGTTTTATTTTCTTCAGAACTCGTTTTGGCTGATACTCGTAGCATACTGCTCTGATAACTCGAATTGACATTTTTTTCATGTTTCAAGGGATGTGTCAGTGTGCATGCACTGTAATTTCCTACACACAAAGCTATCTTTTCGTATTGCGACACTTACAACATATCGTACACTCTCAGTCCGTAGAAGACGTAGGTTGGTAGTGACGTCAGAGAGGAATAAGCGAAGTTCCTTTCAACGTGGATAAATGTGAATATAAACGCATCAGTATTTGGAAAGTTTTCCTGAATAGCACTACATTTACTGCATGCCGTGTAATAGCGGAAAAATATAAGTGCATGAAAGAGATATATAGAACATTGAACATCTACTATATATATATACTATTATAATATAATAGATTCAAAGAAGTGCGAACATCACGCATTACATTTTAAACCAATGCTGTGAGAAGCAAAACTAAGATTTTAGTTTGAAGGCAGATTTTGGCTCCAAACAATTTGAATAATTATATCTTCTATGGCATTCAAACCAAGATTAAATATTAATCTTGTCTCCATTTCCCTTCAAATACAACAGTGGCTCTTTTCGCTTGCAATAGCGGGTAGAACATACATATTTGATGAAATATGTACCATAGGATCTAATGCATTTTGAAACATCTCACTCGCCGGCAATTTCACATGTACAAACAAATGTTAAAATGTACACTTATAGCTATATCAACTTACAGGTCAGGGAGTTCCACGTCTACGAAAGCACGTGATTCAATCCTTTCTAGCAGGTTGCCGTTGAAAGTGAATGTATTGCTACACGAGATGAGAGGAAAGAGTCACATCTATCAAGTTTCTGGGAATACTATAGCCGTCCTTGAAATTATTGAACAGAAATCACCATATGCCCAAATATTCATATGCATATTTGCGATGTAAGAACAATAAACATTAAAGTTTGATATGCTCGAAGCAAACATTTCTGGTAAGAAACTACATCAAAATGGAAATAGTTGAATTTCAAAGTGTTGTTTGGATGTTACACTGTACGGTTGGTGACATAATATACAATACTGAAAAGAAGATGGTTTATACGAATCATCTCAAAACAGTCTA
>NW_027273429.1:0-11614 GCF_040938485.1 Diadema antillarum | reverse complement strand
ACATGATATAATGTATTGTAATAAAAGAAAACTTTGGGTCAAAGAGGGTTAGAATAAACTGACACACAGATTCCATCATGAATGAAACACACACTACAGTCTGTACACCCTCATACATTTAACTCTGCAGTATGTCACAAACTCACAGACACAGCATGTACGTGAACATGGGCCTCCACATGGCCATTACAACTGGTCATTGCAGCGATAAAATTTAATGAAACATACAGGTTTATTATACCCCGGAATGGGGTCGGAAGAGTCGAATAAAATCTAAAATCTAAATCTAAATCTAAAATCTAATCATGTAGCACCATTGGCACTGCACATCCCATAAAATCTACTGTATAAACCACATATTTTGCACAGCTTTTATTTTCGTGAATTTCGCAAGTCAGGTGCTATTCGTGAATTCAAAGACATGCGAAAATATTGACTCTGATCCCAGTGTGAATGTGTCATGCACTATTTCTCCATTCAGTATTGTAAGTCATGATTGCGAATTTAACCACTCATGAAAAAATGCAGACTTGCTAAATATATGGTGTATACACTTATACTTCACAGTGCGTATTTCTTGGGTGTCAAAACCTTCAGATGATTGTGACGAGCATGACCCATTCAAGTTCATGGGTGCAAGATTCACAAAACACGCTAATTAGAATGAACAATTTATCTAAATGAAGAAAAAAATTACAGTCTGTTAAATTTGTATGACGTCATCATACCGCCCATGCACATCTTGCGCAATGTGACTTCCAACGTTTTACAAGCACACAAGCAAGGCTAAAGGTCTCCCAAGTAGGGTTTGCAGATATACCCCCCTCTCCCACACACACATACACACACACATACACAATGCACAAACACTCAAATATAAGACCAGCAGGAAGCTATCATCACCTGTCATGCATGTGAATGAACATTGCTCAAGCATGGGTGATGACGTCATCGTCAAAGGGAATGTAAATACTGGGGGGGGGGGGGAGGGGGGGCAATGCTCTGCCGTGGACAAGAGACAGTACTACTGCATACTAATGACATCACTCGTGAGTGCTGCTGGCTAAATCTTTATGGCTAGCTATCAGAGAAAGAGCCACAGCACTTAGCTAAATATTCTTCCCCTCCTCTCTTTTCTTTCATTTTTCACTTTTATGGGGTATTCCTTTTTTTTTTACTAACAAACAAACAAACCTAAGCTAGCAGGTAACAATGACATGCATGACCGATGCAGATTGTGCAAGTTTGGCCCAAAATAGCCTGGCTAAAGGTCATAATTCTGTTCCAAAAACTTCCATTCAGCACTGAGCTCCAGGCGAGGTAAAGAGGCATTCTGTACATATTGCATCATCACAAATGCATGACTTGTGAATCACCCCCTTCTTCCAAAACACACTCACTTCTAAGACCTGAATGATGTCATCAGGAGAATACATCTCATGCCATCATGTCAAAGGAGGCAAAAAGGGAATTCCCACATGATTAAAGGCTTTGATTACAGTCAACTCCTTTGATTATAAGCTGGTACTCTGTTGGGCCTTCAAGATGACACTTAAAGGAGATAGCCAGGCTAAGAAGACATCTGCTTATCGATCTATTTTTGGTTTAATAAAGGGATGGTACAGTATTGGTAGAGATGAGAATTGGGCTTTTAACTTTTTGCGAGATACCAAGAAAGCATGTAAGATATAGTACAGAGCATACCATTTTAAAAGAAATTCAAAATTTATTTGATGAAAATTGGGTTTGGAATGACTGAAACATCCAAAAACAAAGTAAAACAAAGCGAACGTAATAAAGTGTGGGTCCCACACTTATTAGAATCGCTCTTTTTTGGATATCTCAGCCATTTCAAAACCAATTTTCATCAAATAAACATTGAATTCCTCATAGAATTACATGCTCTTTCATATTTCATAAGAGGTTTCTCATTATCTCACCAAAAATTGTTTAGAAACCTGAAATTAGGTCTCAACCAACACTGTACGATCCCTTTAAATACACATGTATGCCAATGATCTACACAGTAGAGCAAAGCTATGATTTCTGCGAAGGAAGACCAAGACATAATTACTAGCATTTATGGAATATACACAACTTGCAATTTGTGATTAACATATTTATGTTTAATCAAATTTCTTCTAAATTACCAGGTCTACTGCATCAGTCAAAAGATGTCTGCGGTGGTTGCAACAGAAAGCATGCAGGCCGAGCCAGTAGTACTGTATCACTGCATGTTACATCAAATGGTGTCATGTAATGTTACAAAGCATCACGCCTGCACAAGATTGCACAAATGATGCTTTTTTTTTTTCTTTTCTTCAGTCGGTAGAAACATTTCTAAAGAGAAAAATAGCTTTGATAATCTTAATACTTTGTGTAGGTGATGCATAGACCCTGTCATACCAGAGAAGTCCTTGCTTGGCAATACATTGTACCTTTAATTCGTCACCGTTCAGTTTCTCAGAAGTGGGCCCCTATCAATACCCGTCACTACAACAGCCCAGGTGTTTACTGTTTTATTCCCCAGATGACGCACGTGCGGCACATTGCTGGTAGAAAGCTTGAGCTACCATGCACATGATCATACAATTACACAACAAGCACACAATCATGCATTCTAAATAGCAGTCACTCTGCAATATATGCCATTGATCAAAAGTAAAATGAAAAGTGTGTGGGCGGCACAAGTCTGCACACTCAAGTGAATAAATGCCATCTTTCTTCCGATCAGCGTGTAACTGAACCTGCCACTCTGACTCTGATGAATTCCTCATGACAAAATGACGAACCTTGGGTCATCTCATTCGCTGCATGTCTCACTCTCAAGTTTAACCTCTTTACCACAATGTTTGCTTTTCCTCTCAGTCTCGCTGGCATGCTTTGCTCAATGAATTGCATCTCGCATCAGTCATCGATACATGAATTGCATAAAGAATTACGCACGTGTCTCCCTCTTACAGACGATAGGCTTGCTCATGGAAATACCAGTTTTCCAAGTAGTGTTCCACTGAAGAAAGCTGACTCTAAAAAACACACTTTCTTCTCAACAATTGACAGAAACAAAAATGCATTGTAAGTCATACAACATGTAGCTACAATCAACCTTTGCTTCAATTTGAATATAAAGCTGAAGGTCTTTCCAAGTCCTCTTCTCTCTACATGTATATTTTATTGATTTTAATCCCTCACAAGTTAAATTTTCTCTTAGTCAAAGCTATATCTTCAGTCCAAATAGATTTGACTTTAATAGGCAAGGCTGACTGTATATCAAAAACAAGCTACATCATAGACCAAAATAGAAGTGTACAAATGCAACCAAAAAAAAGAAAGAAAAAAGAAATACCCTCTCACATGGTTAGAACAAATCAAACTATACACAATACAGTCATTATGAGCGCATGCATGTCAGGTGCATCCTTGGCTTCCTTCAAACTCCCGAGAGATGTATGTGAAATTCTTGCCCCGTCATCACTAGGACAAGCGTCACAGTCTGCCGACTCCACCATACACTGTGAGAGCATTTTACTGACATTCATCAATGTCCCCACAGTGTCAATGGGTCCCCACTTTGTGCTCTCTACCATAAGACCTTTTCTTGCAATACATGAGAACTACAGTAATTCAACCATGACAAAAGGCATTATAAAAGCAATACACATAACCTATTAGATGTTGACAGTTTTTGTACTCCAAGCCCAATTTCAAAGGCCTGGGGGGAAAAAATGGAGGGAACTGTAATAGATGCAATTTACCGAAGCCCATTTTTTTTTTTATAACAATGATAATAATTACTTTTTTTTTCTAATTCCCAGATTATTCTGTGACCACCATTATAACTTCAATTCACATTAAAAATCCCCGCATCGCGCCAGATGTCATACAATAACAATGTATATATCTCAGGCTAGTCACCATGGTTACAGTGTAGCACCACCCAAGCAAGTTTGTCATCAGCATGATTCATCCATCATACATCTGAGATCTGTATGCGCACAGGTAATTTGCTTTCATATGCCACCGCAGCATTTCAGCAGGTCATGTAGATTTCTCTATTATTCCTTTCTTTTCATTAAATGTTGCTTCTGAGAAATGACGAGCTGTCTTGTTCAGAATCTTTGACTTGACATCTGGGATATACTGGGTAATAATCTTCAAAATGTGATGAAAAAAACCCAGCAAATATGTTTCTTTGTTTTACGAATCAATAAAAAACAAAAGCAATATATGAAAACTAAAAATATATAAAATTTCCCCTGATATCTGTTAACTGCATTCAGATAGCCTTTTTTTTACAGGCAAAGAAGTGGGAAATGGTTATTACATGTACCATTCATAATCTCACCTGTACATCTTTTCTCTTTGAACACAAGGCTACATGTGGGAATTTTCATGTGAAAAGGTTATACTTCAAGTGGTCAAAGTCAGTAGTCTTTATTGTGTAAGGTGGTGATCAAATTTAGAATATGTGACATATTGCACTAAAAACGTATAGTACAAAGGAAACAGTACTACAACGAGGAAATATAAAGGTGTGGTAAACTTGTTCAGGAAACACGGTTACACTGGCAGTGCTTTACTTTGTTTGTGTTTTAAGTACCAGTACTTTTATAGTGTTGAATGCATGTGTATGTGTGTGTGTGTGTGTGTGTGTGTGTGTGTGTGTGTGTGTGTGTGTGTGTGTGTGTGTTGTAAGGAGAGTTTGTTGGGAGAGTCCAGAGCCTTGTATCATGTTCCTGCCGACTTCCACATCCTGATGCCTCGCCAATCAGCAGGAAACAGGATTTTCTACATTGCTTTCTCATCATTGTAGCATTCTCTGAAATATACCATTCCCTCAACTACACATGTAGTATGAACAATAAAAGATTTGGGCTACATTGTAGATCCACAAAGGTTATTTCAAGGAAAAGGCCTACCAGTACTTCAATACCTCAGCAAATGAAAAATGACATCTGAGAGACTTTTCCCAACATCCGTCTGATGTGGTTGTACGAATCATTACATGTTATGACATTTATTTCAGCCCAGCCACGGCTGCCCATTGTGAATCATACAGAATGAGATATATTACATCTACCTAGCAGCAGTCGAAGGCTGTGACACTGTAAACTAAGAAAGCAACATTGTAACACTGCTGTCTGTCAAGTTCACCCTCACAAACCTGTGGATTGAGATTATGCAGCAATATACAGTAAGTAGAACACATCACTGAAAGTTTGAGGAAAATTGGACAATTCATTATAAAGTTATGAATTTTTAAGTTTCTGTGTAGTTACAGCTGGATGAGAAGGCTACTACAGTTGATAATGTCACATGCGTAGAACATATTTATAAGGAAAATATAAAGAGAATTACACTACATTTCATTTCATGAAAAAAAAAAACACACATTCCCTCAGCTTGTAACTGACATGTCAAGGGTAATTATTCCCCCTGCCTTCTAAAAGAGGCAAGTCATGTGCTCCTTTGATATGTGAGAAAAGTGAAAATATGTTGATTTTTCTTTATATTTTCTTATATTGTTCTACGCATATGACATCACAAGCTGTAGTAGTCTTCATATCCAGCGATCCTGGAACTAAAACTTCAAAAATTCATAACTCTTGAACGGATTGTCCGATTTTACTCAAACTTTCATCAATGTGTTCTACTAATATTGCTGCAGTCTCTCAATCCACAGGTAGGCCTATAGAGAGTAGAACTCAGTGAACTGTCGAAGCTCTCTCTATTTCTATCTTCTTCTTTTTTTGTATGTATTTGGAAATGAAATTAACATGCTAGTCTTCGGAAGTCAATATAGATGAAAAAGTGTTTTGAAAACGAGTGTTAGATTCACTCATTCTGAACGGTAATCAGCAATTATCAGTTGGTTTTCAAATGGTCTCCTTCGTGGGTCGAAAAGACAAGAAAAGAACAAGTAACCAAAAGACTGAAAAGAACCCTGTGCAGATAAAAAACAAAAACAGAAACAAAAAACTTTAATATCGAAGGATTTGATAGTCATATGGCAATGCAAAAAGCATAGAAATGTTTCCAATAACCATACATAGCTTCATCACTGATGTACTTCTTTTCTGTTGCAGCGGTGATACGTACATAACATATAGGTACGTAAAATCAAGACTTGAATGTAAGTGATAGCATAATTTTAATAGGCACTTTCACTGACATTGTTTTTGCTTTTGGCTTTCTGTCGTTGACATTTCAGACGATGTGTCAATATGGGCGCGAGAAGCTGTTGGCCCATCCTCTATCACAGAGCATCTTGAAGCGGAAATGGTAAGTTGACAATCACTGATAATCTTACAAAATTTCGACATATCTGTCCCTCTTGCTTTCTGTCAAGGGTGATTTGCTCCCATGGTAACACACCGTAATAATAGGTCCGCGTTCAATGCCTACACTGTAATAAGTAAAATAGAGTTTAGCCTTCAACCCATGAGGTTATAAGGAAAGGATTTTACCATCGTCCGTTCGTAGATGTCGAACAAGTTAAAATGTCAAGTTTTCATGATAATTTCAGATGTTTTTGGTTGAACCAAATGACTTTTCATCCTTTGTTGGACGATTTCTTGTTTTCTCTATACCGACACGTATTGAAAAAAAAAAATCGCCTTGATTCTTCCAACTCGTGTGTTTGGTTGCAATTTGCACAGCTCGTGTGAAGACAATGTCATGTGAAATTGTAAAGAGGAAATCCAACCCAAAAATAAATAAACTTCAAAGGGAAAAATTTTCCCCACAGAACGATACAAAAATGAAAAAAAATTGGTTAAGAAATTAAAATATGACATTTTGAAATTTCACACTTGTTTGAGAACATTTCTTGACCAGTCCTTATGAATATTCAAATCAGCAAGTTGATGATATCATGCCCTCACAAGTTCTTATACGTTTCTATACAGAAATGAAAACAAAAATGGAAAAAAAAATTAATTTTCAGCGGTATAGATATGAAACTTGCCTGAAATCCACCTAAAATAAAAAAGAACAAATGCTAACTCGGATGTATCTTGGTATGGGAATATGCTTTTACATGTACTTGTACTGGCTAAAATTTACAATATTCAGAATTTCATACATTTCTACGTACATGAAAATTGGAGGGTAGACATCATTTGCTCGCTTATTTGAATATTGGTAAGGACTGCATGATCAAGAAAAGTTTTTCGAAAAAATGTGAAATTTCAAAATGTCAAATCTTCCTTATTTTTTTGATTTTTGTCATTTTTTTATCATTCTTTGAGGAATGCTTTGCTCTTTCTTTTAAAGTTTATTTTGGTTGGATTTCTTCTTTAACATTCCCTTTAAGACTTTTAAAACTTTCTTAGAATAATAATGTTTCAGTTTCTATCATTTCGTTCTTCTCCGTCTACTCGATCTGCTACAAAGTCAACTTGGTGTTGAATCCCAAATTTTACTTTATGACCAATTTTTACATAATGTAATACCACGAGTAGTCTGTACAGTATTGTACGTCGTCAGCTCCTTGAAGGTATCTCTTCAGCCACTTAAATATCTGCCTTTGTTTCTCGATCTTTGTATTCATGCAGGCAGCGCTTTGGTCGGATCTTATACTACGTGGACATGACTCTGTACATAGCCTTCCTAACACTCCTCACAATATATAGCATGGTCTCCCCAGTTATCATCGGTCTTACGGCATCCTACGTTCATCCGGAAACAAACCAGGCCCTTTCCTGTCCGGTTTTCAATCTGACGGGGAACCCGGAACTGCATCACTACTTGCGGTATGACGAGGCGGTAAGTCATGATGCGATACATAAGCTGTTAATTTTGGCGAGGGTTTAATTTTCGCGAATCACAGTTGGACCGCGAATTAAGCCAGTTCGTAATTAGCTCATGTACACCTTGGTACAAATGACCTTTCTTTTTTCTCAGTTGGTTAGGCGCTTCACTCGTTTTCAAAGCGGTGTAATGCATAGCTTGCCTGACATAACAATTTATGGAATTCGTGTTCAAACAGAGCATGAAATTGTGTTTAGACTAGAAGACCAGAAAAGTCCGTCAGTTGACACTTTAGCAGGCATCTAATTCATTGTTTTGTATGGAATGCAATAACAACCTTATTCTTTTGATATTGCCAAATACCAGGCTTGCTGTCAGGTGGATGTGCTGGCAAGCACTATTTAGATAAGGATCACATGAATAATCATCACATCACAGATGCTCATCTCAGTGAATTAATAAACCAGAATGTCTTTTGGTACCAATGACCTTTTTCTGCTCATGCACAAAGTGAAATTACGAACTGGTCTATTAGACAACGCGCGAAAATGTCACCATGCGCTAAGGTAATAGAACACCTTTGAAGGCCTCGGTGTCAATTCGCGTAAAAAACATCTCGCGAAAATGTCCGTGACTTAATTACAGCGTATACAGTAGGCCTATTGTGGTATTAAGTTACGCTTGTATGTGTATTCTTATGCATAGAGCTGCAAGACAGACACATATTATTATAGATACAGACCAGAGACGAATAATATCAACATTTCCAGGTTCCAACAGATCATCATGTACACACAGTGTCTGAAATATAACCAAATTCAGCACCACCGATATTAAAATAAACACGAAATTCAATAAAATGACACATGCATATGCCAAAAAGGATTGGCTGACAATAAAGGCATAGATAAATGTTAAGTTTTCGAATTATATTATTTATTGTGTCTGTTTGTACGTTTGTTTCTTAACTTCTTTCTCACTATTCGATGATACATAAGCTGCCTCCGAAAATCACCAGTTTTCGCCTCTGTGACAAGGTAAAAAAAAAAAATCTTGCCTGTTGCGGCTTTCAAAACAAAAAAATCGTCAAAATACGTTATATCAATTTTGACTTATGTTCGCGAGATTACCCTTTGGCAAAGCCTTTTCTAATGCTGTCCTAACTTTCTTCTTCCAGTAAGATGAGAATCATTTAACATTGTCAACAGCTAACGACTTGGCGAAACAATGCAAAGCAAATAAGAAACAAGCAAAGATGGATGTAGCGTTCACATTCAGACAAATTACAAACAACATTCAATAAGGTGAGTTACAAAGAATTCACGGTAACTGTAATGAATGTTGGACGGAAATCTTATTGAAAGAATAAAATTCATCATCAGGTCTAACATTTTAGTGGATAGATATGCTATTTATGTAAGCTGACAAAACTCCGTTAGAAATCTTGGAAGATAATATTATTTGCCTGAATGTATACTAATTCAAGATCGAGCAATTGTGTGTTTGCCATAAATACATGAGCTCGAACTCGTGAAACCTGTCTTGCGTCACATTTCACATTTAGAGTTTTGACAGGCATACGATATAAGAGAAAGTCTTCATAATACACTTTTACACAGATTGTCAGAATTTCTTCAAAATTCCACTGCTGTGTTTTTAATGATCTCATCATTCACTACAAAGTTTTGGGAAAATTTCTTGTAAGAATGCACAGTCACGATCGCTCTCCACAATTTGTGCACCAATGAATTTTACAGAGTGATGGATTTTACTACGTGAACCCGACCACTGCTTACCTGGCTTACGGCATACTAGCCTATTGCATGTCCATCATCCTTGGGGAGCTGGTCGAAATGTACGTGGTGGTGAGTACCGGATTATCTTCCTTGTCCTGTTCGTATTCTCGGAAAGCAGTAAACCTTTCCTTTTCCTTCTACTTAAACGCTGATCAATTCAGTGCTCATTTAAGTAGGGCTATAGTTGCTACTACCACCTCCCTTTACACGTGTAATACCAAAGAGTTACTAGTTTGTCAAACAATCTAATTTGAAGGACATAAAACCAATATTCTTCCACATGAGCTCATGTCAAAAGAGTTAATCCAAGGAGGTACCTAGTACCTCCTTGGTTAATCTAATGAAGAGTTTTGTGCATGCGATTAGAAAACGGTTGAGGTTTCTTATGACGTCATCACTTCATCCAATTTGAGGCTACGACTGTGGCCATTATCACTATGGGGGGGGGGGGGGGGGACATAGGAAAGTAATCCGCAGTGTTACAATCCCATCAGTTTCGTATCTGTTTTTCATGTTTCGATATCACTCGATCATTAAATTGCATATATATATATATACAATGCCTAAGACTGAATACTCCCACTGAGAATAATCTAAATTCAGTGGGCAAAATGATTAGTGGCACATGGTAGCCATAATGTTGGGGTATCAAAGAAATTCAAAAATACGAAAGGGCCCAAGGTATTAAATGAGCAAGCTTGTTTTATTGCAGGTTCCAGTACTTGATTTGTACACGTAGAATAACGCCTTTGACATGGTTATCGTCTCTACATAGTTTATTCGAGATATTTCCTAATTTTGGTTGAAAATTATAACTTCATTTCATTTGAACTGATTATTCGATTATCTTCAAAGTTCCACCTAGTAATACATTGATCATGATGCGATCGATTACTGCACATCGTAAAGTTGTAATCATGTTTTGGGAAACCGCCACAGCAACGATGTAAATCTGTAAGTATTCAACTTGTCGCTAGAGCTCAGCGTTTACGACATAAACGATGCTTGTAATACATGTCATGAGCTAGAATGACTCGTGTTTGGTTGTCTGTCTATCACCTTACAGCGACTGAAGTATTTTACAGACCTGGGCAACTTCGTAGACTGGGGAACTTTGATCTCGGCTGATATTTGTATTCCCTCCTGGTAGGGTGCCTTGCAATCACAACTGGAACGCCGGTATCTGGGCTCTTTTCAGCTCTTGGATGAAATTCATCATGTATTTCAAAGGGTAGGCATGGAATCTCGTACCTATATTTGTATTTTAGCATGTACATATTCTAAAGTATATAACTATATAAAAAATGATACGAATGTGTGCGTGATGTACGTATGTATGAATATGTAAGTCCGTATTATTTCGTGTATGTAAGTGTTCTACATGATAGTTATGGTGCGTGTATGCATATGCGTGCATGTATTGTGAAAGTTTGTATTTTGTGTTTGTTTACAATGTTTGTGTGCATGTGTGTGTAAATGTGCATGTCTGTAGGATTGTGTGTGTCTCGCATTAAGACGCCTCTGTGATGTGACTTGCGAAGACGTATTATAAACATAAATATAATAAATGCCCCCCCCCCCCAGAAAGAAGAAACACAACAAAACATTTATGAAAATCTTCATAAAGATAAAAGAAAAATAATCGAGAGTTTTTCTATTTGTGTGTGTGTGTGTATGTGTGTGTGTGTGTGTGTGTGTGTGTGTGTTTGTGCGTGCTTGTGAATTTGATTCGAACGGGATATAGTGTATCCGCATGGTACGGCAATATTTCACTCTGGCAGTTGTATCGTTCCTCTATAGCTTTTTGTTCAGTTTCTGGAACTCCATCATACTGCTGCAACCGCTGCTGATGAAAAGCGTGATATATTTATCTATCTATATATATATATATATATATATATATATATATTATATATATAATTTCACTTGATTGAAATAAGATGTTTATTTTTCCTGTGTAGGTTCAAGACCACGGGTCTCTACGTGCTCATGTTTGTTGAGACACTGATGTCAATCATCAAGGTAATGTTTCAACCCTTTTGTAACAATTCATTCATACATAGCAT
>NW_027273428.1:0-10577 GCF_040938485.1 Diadema antillarum | reverse complement strand
CCATAAGGGTACTGCATGTACTTTAATACCCGATATTTGCAACAGTGCTTTTGTTTAAATAAGATTTTTATTTCATAAAATCAAAAACTGATTGTTTCGTTTTTATTTACGCTCAAATCTTAGAATATGATAGTGCCCTTCTGGTTCTCAGCTGACTATGTGTACATCTGGTATTAAATATATGAACAGAGTCTTCTCCCTGCTCTCCAGCATCTAGACCTGCATTGAAGCTCTTCTTATATATGATTGTTCTCTTTTTAAAATCTTACCACAGGGAACGTGTGCCACAGCGCTGACCCAACCAGCGGACGTCATGAAGACGAGACTAATGAATGCCAAGCCAGGACAGTACAAGGTATTACAGGGAGCGAATCATATCACATCATGCCATTTCTGATTCATTCAAGGCTTCCCTGAAAAAAAAAAAAGAAATAGAAAAGCACTCTGAGAGTGCAGACCTCCGCCAAGCAGCTCATTTCCACCACTGATCTCATTCTCCAAATGACATCAGGGATATCCACTCATACGTATGCGTGCTGAAAATTGTAGAATTTCCCCAATATAGAAGCCTTTTGTTACATTATCAACTTCCAGCTGCGTGGTGCCTCGCCGTAGCAGAAACTAGAGCACGCACTTTAGTGCGTGTATGTAAACCTCAAAAGATGTGCAGCTTGAACTCCCTGTATGTTCATTGACCCCACCTGCCAAAATATCGAAAATCCTTCATAAAATCCATAATAATTCCTAAATCACTACCAAAATCTAATCATCTGTTCCTTGTGTCATTGTCAACCTTTCCTGTATTTGTATTAAAGTTTAATCCAAATCCGTGAACAACTTTGAGTTATTTTGCACACAGACAAACTATGTAACTAACATTAACAATCAAACAAATGTTGATGAAAACATAACCTCCTTCCTTGGTGGAGATAATAAAAGTGGCATCGGTAATTTCATGTTAGCAAATATTTCAGTTATTGATATTATTGTCAGTTCTAGGTAGGAGTGTGGGCATTTCTCATGATTATACACCATGATAATACCAAACAGGGTTACAAGCACTTTAGGACTATTCATATATAATCATAGCAGTACAGACAATGTGCAGTATTTCTTTCATATTCATATACTTGAATGTAGACTTTGATTGCAATTAAGAGCATGTTTATAACTTGTGAACTTTCTTGTGTTTTCACCAAACATGAAGCAGGAGGTCAGTTTCATAATTGTTTCGAATTTGCAAGTTGTAATCCTAACACAAGAATTCTGCCAACAGACTCACTTTATGTACTGTGCTTTGCTAAACTATAGTATTAGTAGTGTATCACAATAGGTTGTTATACAACACATGTATAGATCCTTGCCATCTGATTGGATGAATGTGGGTCACATGACATTCAGAAGAGTCAGCTACCACACGCTCACTCTCAATAGCAGTGCGATAGTTGACTATTGAACGGTAAACCAAGCGGCCCGGGCCAGCAGTGCAATAGATCCTGGGATGCAATGAATTTCTCGTGTGTATCGTAAAGCATTACTGCATACGCACACACCCGTTTCTAGATCTAGATCTAGAGATCTAGATCTAGGCCTAATTGTTAGTCCTCCTCCTAGATAGGCTTAATGTTAGATCTGTTTTGGCCTACACTAGGTGTACGTGTATATTGTGTGTTGTATAAAACAAATATTCAATGTTTTATTATTTGTGCAACAGTTCAAATATTACATTTGAAGTGTCATTGAATAGAATGGCTACACTTACATGCTCATGTAATATTCGGAACCAGTGCACTCATAAACATTGAGTATTTGTAAACTATTAAATGCCACCACTGTTCTTCATGACATAATTTCATCTGTATTTCCCAGAATTCACTAGACTGCTTCCTGAACGTTGCCAAGCTAGGGCCCATGGGTTTCTTCAAGGGATTCATTCCCGCATTTGTCCGCCTCGGGCCGCACACCATCATCACCTTCCTCTTCTTCGAGCAACTCCGTCTGCGCTTCGGCCGTGAGATCCGGGTAGAGGTCAAGTCTTGAGCCGTTTGGCATCGGGCGAGGTCAGATTGCGACGATGCTTCGCGGCGATGATGACGAAGTCCTCGACAAATCTCATTCGTGGACGGACTCGCGTTCAAAGCACTTGAATTTTTCGTGTAAGTTGGGGCTTATGATTTGGTGGAATAGACGGTGGATGTTGGTACGTGTTGATGGATTATCATGTGATTAAGAATGACTCTTGCCCTTTATGAGATACTGCTTCCAGAGTACAAATCATTACGGGCCCAAAAATAGGCTGTCGCCAGCCAGGCTTATGATGTTCGACTGGTAGCCTGTGTATAGGGCCACGTCGTAGTTTAATGCTATTAAAAATGAGATATTTGTGTGGATGAATGGAATATCAGAGAAGTAATTTATATTTTGTATGCAACAGTTCCTTTTGAGATGCCTCAACCTAAATCAGAGGATATCAGTTACATACTGTACGTATGAAGCATATGTCCAATATGTTTGCCAATTTGTGACCTGTGTACTTATATGGATCATGGCAAGCCACACATATACATGTGTATGATTATGACACTTTAATAGTTTTTAAAATATGTCTATGTGCCATGTACACGTACGGTGTATGTTTTATTTTTAGTTTGTTCGCTTTGTTTCATTTTAATACCAGATCATGTATGAAATCTCATTTTGGCTGAGATTTTATTTTGTTTTCTTTTTTACCATGAGCTACTGTGTGTGCTTCCTATGAGTGACAACAACAATAACAAAAGCCAAACATCTCATGTGTTAAAATGTCTGTAGTATACATGTATGTCATATCAAATATTGAAGTCAGTCGTGGCAGTCACGATGATCGTGAAAAAAAAAAATTGAGTTGTTTAAAACTGTCAATGATCAAAACACTGATGGGCTCTGATGTGATCGCCACGATTACTCCATGATGCGGACCACCCACAATTTCAATAGTGGCACAAATTGTCATAGACATAAGCAAAAATTCCACAATCAGCTACTAATTGTCAATCGTAGTGCACGTAAGGGATCATTACATCAATTGACCGTGGGCACCCAGCAGTTATGAAGTACATACATTTTATTGGTAATTCTCTGAATTGTAACTTTCAAGATTTGCTACATAATATAGTTTCATTATGGTAGAGAGCCTAGGATTACAGATGTATGTTGAAACATATTTCAGCTATAGCTCTACAGCTTGTAGTCAGCGGATCAAAAAAGCATTGAGCTTACAGATTTATTGAGGCTGCCAATTAATACACGTAGCAATGCACAATATTCAGCTGTCATGGAATGGTATATAACGCCAAAAAATGCCTTTGTATGTGTTATATGTGTATAAAATGTGTTGTGTACAATTGACTCAATGCAGTACAACAGTGATAAGTGGGCATGAGTAATCAAAAAGAGCAAAGTCACTGGATACACCTGACAAGCTGTGAAGAAGCTATTGACGCTGTCCTCGGTATTTAGCTTGTACAAATGCTGCCAAAAAGCAATTGAAAAATATATATATTCCTTCCAACACTGATAACATACTGAGTATGAAATACTGTACCTCAAGGGTTATAGTGAAGCACATGTACATGCATTAAGTATGAAGAGCTGATATTATGCAATGTACCTGTTGGTTCCACTTCTCCTTTTATCAAACTACGTAAGACGCTTCATTCTAAGCTTACGTGTACCTGAACTTGTGACTGCTATTGTTTGCGATCAGCTTCTGTAAAGCAAGAAATTTTTGCGGTTTGACATTTTTTGCAAATTGTAGCCAAGAGGCTTTTTGGCTTCATGAAATTTTCGCATATTGCCGTTGGCATTCCATGCACGTGTAGTGTAGACAAAAACTTCAGCGTGCATTTCAATTTTGCAAATATTGGCCCACACAAAATTCGCAAAATTAGAATGCACACAAAAATTTCTCATTTTACAGTAACCATATAGTCATATTCAAATTTGTGCACACATATCGTAAACAAGGGCTGACCCTATCAACAGGAAACACCTACCCTATCAAATACTAAATTCTGACTGCACCAGAATCTTTTCATCTGTTCATGAACGAATTGTAAGATGAATATCTGAATTGGTTAGAATAGCAACAAAAAAAGAAGAAGAATGATTTGCTATCCTAGGAATCATGCATTGAAAAGCATGGAGTAGATACAGCTAGTCATTTCATGCATGTGCCAAGGCAAAGTGGAAGGAGGGAAAAGATGGATGGGGGGGGGGGGAGAGAAGGAGGGAAGTGACATTTGTATATTAAAAACGATGATTATGTGTGATTACGACTCTGGAGACTTTTTGCTGTAATAATGAGTCAAATGCTGAATATCTTGAACATCTCTGAAGAGTTGTGGATTTGATTTGCTCAGTTAACGTAAATTTGGTGCTAGACATGTATTGATTTGCCTGCGTATCATGGTTGCAATGTTTCATGGCCAGGGAGCAATTGAAGAATACAACAGGAATTGCTGTGTTGCAGCAACATAGTTTAACTTGTGCTAATGACGGAATCAGTAAATTGTGTCCTGATTGACTGTTGTGACCTGCCCTTGGTAATTATGAAGTATAAGAAAAGTGCAAACGTCCTGAGAAGGAAAACAAAGTTTAATATGAAATGTCAGTAGCTGTAAAAATGTTCACTGCAAATTTGTACCTGGGTACAAATCCCAAAAACATTATCAGGCAGTTAACTTGAAAGGCTCATCTATAGCCATGGACACGCTGCAAAAATTCTTTAGGTTTAAGTGCTCAAAGTTTAAGTTCTTGAAGTTTGGCCTGCCTGAATGCAAACTTCACTAAAACTTTGCGCAAAACTGTCCACTAAAACTGGGGAAATTTCCCTGACCCTTGCAAATCCTCTCAAAACTTGTGCAGTGTGAACGCATGCAGCTGAAACTACGCAAAGTTCGTCACGTGACCAGTCCACTTCCTGTGTGTGGTGCCTTCCGAAGCTGTAAGACAGCACCACTGATCTGTCGTAAGAGGGTAGAGATCAGTGGATAGGGTGCATATTGTTCTTTGTTGCGCATCATGCACACCAGTGACCCAAACTTAAAGAACTGATCGAGAACTGAAACTTTGAGAAGTTTGGCCACCATCGTAAACAGACAGGCAAACTTCGCAAACTCTTCCCAAAGTTAAACTTCTAGATGAATTGCCAGTGTGACTGTGGCTTGTAGTTGATCATAAGGATTAACCCTGTCATTGCCAAGGCAACTACATGTACGTATGATGTGTTTGATGTCAATGGTGTTGAATCATTGGTACTGAAAAGGATAATGGGGCCATTGGTTGCATAGTTGTTGGTTTTGAGTATTTACCTGCGATTTTTTTTTTCTTTTTGCCCATCCATAGAAATCAAAGACTACCCTCACATAGCCAATCAATAGACAAGTTTACAAATGTATTTGAATTTTATGCATGCGTATCATAGAGCAAGAAATGTGGATTCCTTGAAAAGAGAAAATTTCCTAGAGGCCTGCCCACGTCTTGCCTGATGCAGCAGAAAGTAAGGCTGGTATACAAAATTGACATGACAGACTCTTTCAACATCAATGAGATCAAGTACAAATGTAGATTGAGTTGGCATTGGTCCTTGCAGAAGGGAGGGGAATATTCATGAGTTTGATTACATTTGTAAACTTGGCCTATCACTCTTGTGTTTCATAGGGATTTGTTCTAATTTGATCAAAACAAAACCACAAATAAAAACATGCATTTGTCTCATATGTCAGAAATACAATTAGGTCAAAGAGGTGAACACATAGTTAAGAGAATGACAATCAGTTATGATTAGCACTAGTACATGTATGCCTGTGTCATCTGCCTGGTAACGTAGAAATCATACTGTATACGCCAAATATTTTGCGAGGTTTTTATTTTTGCGAATTTCGCGAGTTAGGTGCTATTCGCGAAATTAAAGACACACGAAAATATTGACTCTGATTGGGATGTGAATGTGACGTACTGGTGTACATTTCTCTGTTCAGTGCAGGACTCCACGATCGTGAATTTAACCACGCGCGAAATCGTTGGGAATTCCTGAATTGTGAAAATTTAGACTCGCGAAATATATGGCGTGTACAGTAATGTATAGGGGTGCTGTTGAATTCCTCTTTAATATCAAATGTGCAATAAAGATAAATTTTCTACCCATGTTGGGGAATGAGTGTGATGAAGGAGGGTAATTGATGATAAGTAGAGATAAATTGTATGTGAAGTTAACCATATCAAATATGAGCACGGGGGTCATCAAGTATGTCTTTGTTAGCTGTGGTTTAATTACATATTACATTGTTATGCACTCTGTGGAGAATACACAAAGTTTGTAACTGTAAGATAAAGAGGACTTAACATGGAAGCTGGGATGTAAAAGCTTTACCTGTTCTAAAATTTGAGAAAAGTTGGGGTTGATACTGAGGAGAATACTAACTTATATCCATGTTTTTTTTTTTTATGGTCATATTCTGTGCACATAGAAAAAAAATGTAACAATGTGTAAAATAGAAAGAACTGACCTTTTTTTTTTCTATGTATGAGTTAAAAAAAAAAATGTCCTTCACGTATGCTATTCAACTCAGTGATTAAGAGTTTTTTATGCCCATAAATTAAAAAGGAGATCATTAATGTTTTATGCAAAAAAAAAAAAATATGGTGTAAATGCAGCATTAACATGCATTTGGATTTTAGGGGTCCTTTAAGCGCTTAGACCCTGTACTTCAGAACCTCTTTTCTCAGTTCAAACTTTTCCACAGTGTGGGCTTTCTTTCCTATATTTATATAGGTTAGGAAAATGCATTTGAATTGAGTTATACATCAATTTAAAGCTGATCTTTTAAAATTTGTCCTAACCTTAAAATCCATGTCTGGCGACTTTTTGTTGCTTTTGTGGTGGAGGGTCACATAGGGAAACGCAAATGCTGTAAAGTAAACAACGGATGTGAAATAAAAAAGAAATTCGGATAATGGATACCATTCTGTAGCTTGTACTTACGAATAGGACCCCCTAAATGTATAGAAAGACCTTATCGTGAATTATTGTGTCACTGTTGAAATCTATGCATTCGCAACCTATTTTTGTTTTCAATGGCGCTCTATAGCAGACAGGTTAGGCCATCAAGAATTTTGCGACGTTCCAAGGTCGGCAGCCACCATTCCTTTCAAAGTGTTCAATAGTCGCGCAGAAGTTATCATTACGTAAGACATGCATACGTATTGGTGCAGATGGAGGCATGCAAAGTGTAATGGAGCGTATACCTTTAAACCTATATTGTCGTGATATCGGGGTCCTTCATAATAGTGGTCCTGTAGTTTCTGTGGTGAAAATCGCTTTCATACGATCGACAGCTCGCGACTGTGACAGCATAAAAACAATTCTGCACATCGACCTACCTGTATAGAGGTAGGCCAGACAGTTCTGCTTGTTTATATTTATCTGCTCTGATACCAGTATGTCGAAGTTTTAACTCTATATATAGTACGGTTGTGGTCTAGTAAGATTTTGGCCTGTCGGACATTTGGTGTAATCATCACTTGAATATTTTAGTATACTATGTATTACTATACCCGCTTTGGCTGGTATAGTAATATTATATATCCTTACATATAATATCTTATTATATATATATATATATATATATATATATATATATATATCATATAGCATGATCATCTTAAGGCCTCCTCTCCTGCGTGACGATTTTGTGCCATTCTATTTCATATACATTTCTTTTGTTCTATTATCACCTCGTCAACACTATATCATAGTACTTCTCGGTTTTATTTTCATGGTGATCTGCAGACACGTACGTGGCCCAAGTAGGCTTATACACGCTTGCTTCACCAATTTGTTCTAGGCCTATGTTTATTTCAGTAAGTCTAATTTTCAATCGTTCTTTTTTTCCTGAAGGGTTTAATTTCTTTTGTAGTACAATTTCGTCTAAGAAATGTCTTTTGAAACCCTGCTTCAGCTGATCAGCACATTCTCATTTCTTAAAATTACCATGGACCCGTAGGGTCCATGCAATCACCAATACGGCTCCTCTCGTTTTGCGTATCCATAGAGGTTGCAAGTACTATAGGTGGATTTGTGCGAGCTTCATGTACCATGCAGTAGAGATCATTATTTAGTAACATGCGTCTTCTTTACGTTGTGCTGTATGGACGTAAATAGACTGCAAGCTACAAATACGATACAGATCTAGCTTTATTTGATTCTTATCAATTTCAATATGGCCTTTTTGAGTCCAAATGAATAGTCTTACACGAATTCTCTCTCACATACAATATGTAACCCTTTTACCTCCGATACTACGATGCGTAAGATTTTTATACCAAATGTGATTAGTAAGGTTTCTACTGTCTATTACAATGACAGTCCTAATAGATGTCTTCCTTTCTGAGGCAAAACAAACAATCAAACAAACAAACATACATTCGAATTTTTGTAGTGGAATAATTTTCTGACGTAATAGATTATCACTCAACATTAAAATCGACATTTTTTTTTTCATTTTCATAATAAGAAGCATACAAATAGCATTATCATTTACATATTTCTAACTGATGGATGGTATATTATTGGTATGTAGATAATGTCAGTATTTCAGTATGAAGAGTTCTTAGAAGCGACTGAAAATCACAATTGGAACAGACAAAGTTGGTGTCATTGGCAAACAGAGGTAGATTGCAGTGACAATGTAAATAGATTAATTTGCAATATCCTCTATAATATATATATACAAATACTACTACTACTAGATAATAGCTAGTGGCGGTCCCAGTATAGATCCTTGTGGGACGCCACATAGTATAATAGGTAATACTTCAGAGTTAACAGATCCATCGTAGACATACTATTGCTTTCTATTCGAAAGCAATCTTTAAACCATTCCTATAGAATGTTACGAACTCCATAGCACTGATTTTTTCGTGTATATAAGGATAGTGTGGTTAAGAGTGTCGACTCCCTTGCTTTAAGGTCCATGAACACACCGATGACATGTTTTTTTCGTTCAGCTAAGGCAGTCGACGACACTCTGTCGTACAATTGAGCTAGTGCCATATCTGTAGATGAAAGTTATTTCCTGAAACCATATTGGTCTTTGTTCAGTATTTCATTTTGTATTAAGAAAAAAATCATACAGTCTGTTTTAAACAAACCCCTCTATGACCTAAGAACGACTAGGAAGACGGTATTCGAGAGAAGAGGGGAGTAATCTATAATTTTGAATATTGGAATAACTTTTGCAATTTTGCATGCGTTCGGAAATATGCCAGTTGAGAGCGACAAATAAGAAATATGTACTAAAGGTGTCATTAAACTACAAACAATTGTTTTAAAGGAGACGCGCTCATTTCATCATGACCATTTTTATAAGTATACACAGTACTTGATTTTAAAGAATGTACAATGTCAAGGATCTCATTAAAATGTGTTGGTTTAGGAAACAATGAATTGTCATTTGACGTTCCTATACAGTGCGTATCAAAAAAAAACCGCAACAAGAGTTAATTTCAAATTTGTGAAGATTGTGTTAACTTTACACCAAGGTGAGTAGCAACATCTTAAAACCACATATTTCATCTTTAAATGATATCTTATTTATTCTTACACGGTCATGGATGGCTGAGTAATCATTCTTTGTGGACAATGGGTCAAATTAGACTTGGGACCAAGTTTTAGTTAGTAAGACCACCATAAATCCTTTTCAATTCTCCTTTTTTTATTTGGAATGTTCAGATAGGTGAGACACATACCTAGGGCCCTTCTTCTTTCAAAACAACATGAATGGAAATGGATACTTACAAATTTTAAATGAACATGTGATTCCTGAATTAATGGAACATTTTTCTGTGCAGCAAAGGGGTGTGTTCAGACGCCTATGGTGGGCACAGGATGGCGCACCAGCCCATCAACTATAGTTACAGTAAGAAACAGATTGGCTGAGGTATTTGAAAATCAGGTGATTACCTTGTATCATGACGTGGAGTGGAAACCATAGTCCGGATCTGACTTTTTTACTTTTTTCTTTGGGGTTATCTCAAAAGCAAAGTGTTCATTACCCCTCCACCTGACATTGGAACTCTGAGACAAAGAATCACTGATGAGTCTGAAGCTCTACACCACCAAGCCCCAATGATTCGCAGGGCTGTGCGTGAGATGGAGAAAAGAGCTAATCTTTGTGTTGAGAGGAATGGTGGCCATGTTAAGGGGCATGGGATGTAATGTTAAAAAGAGATATCTGAAAGAAGACAATGGTAAGTTATTACTAGTATTAATTTCATTATTCCATTTGTTAATTTCATTATTCCATTATTCCATTTGTTAATTTCTAATAAGGTGCATTGATTCTTGCAGTGTCTAAACTTAGTCCAAAGTCCAATTTGACCCATTGTTCAAAAAGAATGATTACTCAGCCATCCATGACCGTGTATGAAAAAATAAGATATTATTGGAAAGAGGAGATATGTAGTTTTAAGATGTTGCTACTCACTTTGGTGTAAAATTAGCACAATCTTCACAAATTTGAAATCAAATCTTGTTG
>NW_027273427.1:0-11261 GCF_040938485.1 Diadema antillarum | reverse complement strand
TGCTGAGTTTCATGTGGGCAAAATGTTGTGAAAATTTCCACTTAAACAGTACGTCAATTAAGAAGATGACATGTTGCCTATCTAATATTTCAGCAATTAAAACCTTTGGAAATGGAGGATGGCATATTGAGGTCTATCTCAAGGATGATATGTGAATATATTTATTTTGATGGAAAACTAATTCTGTATTTTTAGCGGCAGTCATGGCTGCTGCAGTCCAACAATGCAACATCAAAATTCATGAAATATATGGCATACCTTTCCATCATCTATCCTTGCACCGAGGTGGCTTTGTTTTGACAAGTATTAAAGAGTTTATCACCGATTCAAGCGTTCAATTTGTGCTCCTCATTCCAAACAGGAACTGGCAGCTGAGATGGAGAAGACCCCCAATGTGGTGGAAGCCACCAACAGACCCAAACTCTTTGACCGGCTGGAGGCGATCCAGTCCAGGTGAGACTTTGGCTTTCGAACCCCACATTAAAGGGCTTGAAACTGAATTGCTTTTGCAGAAGTTCAGGATCAGGTTTTGGAATGGAATAGCATGGCATTTTAATGACAGTCCATCTCACAGGAGGTTTCTTTGCTATGAGCACAGAACCAGAACAGAAGACAGGCCAGTTCATTGCATTTAGTGTCCTTCTTATCTTTTGGGATTGAAGTGTACAGCGATATTCCATCATGTTGAGTCATTCTACATCAAATTCATGTTCTTCATTTTGGCAATCATTCCCTTCCATGACCAAACTTAACCTGTTGAAAGACGGACTGATTTTGCTACAACACGCATTTCCCATAGACACTCTAATCGAGTATACTCGGGAATCGTCCAC
The DNA here is from genome assembly GCF_040938485.1 of Diadema antillarum. Taxonomy (NCBI): domain Eukaryota; kingdom Metazoa; phylum Echinodermata; class Echinoidea; order Diadematoida; family Diadematidae; genus Diadema; species Diadema antillarum. Next base: position 10,428 of record NW_027273427.1, on the reverse strand, counting down.
AGTGGGTCAATTACTCTTGGTGTGCTTCACTTCATACGTGTGCAGAGTATGAGAGCAGGACTTGAGAATTCCCAGTGAGTTCTACAATGTTGTGTAAGATGTGTAAAATCATTTCAATGGTTATATTAATTTTTATGATATTCATTCTCTTTCTTCAGCCTGGTTGTCTGTGAGAAGGCTCTTGCTGAGTACCTCGAAACCAAGAGGTTGGCTTTCCCGCGCTTTTACTTCGTCTCCTCTGCCGATCTCCTGGACATCTTGTCCAATGGCAACAACCCATCCCTGGTGAGAGAGAGAGCTGTCACTGTAACGGCAAATCAACAAATATCTTTCATTGCAATAGTCCTTTTTTTTTTAAAGATTCATGATCTTCTTTTTGTGTGTGTGTGTGTGTGTGTGATGACCGTTATGTGACAAACGCACACCACTGTATTTATCAATTCTTTTTATGCCTCCATCACAAAGTGTTGCTGGAGGCATCATTTCCTCTTTTATTTGCGTTGTGTGCATGGCATATATTTTGATAGCATTTCTCTTCATTGCTGGAAACCTTTTCAAGAACCTACTTCCTAAAATATTGGTAGACGATCAAAGTGAAGTTGCTAGTGCCTGACAAAAATAAAAGAAGAAAAAAAATTGTACGCTTGCCATTTACTTCTGAAGAGTGAAGAGAGAGGGCCATTTCGAGATCATGAAACATGCCACAACTCGGTCATGTGATTTATTTTTACTGAGCTCAAACAAGCTTTTATGTTTTCAAACAATCATCAAAGTGTATATATCAGTGATTATCTGTACTTTTTGGGGCAGAATGAAAGAAATATTCACCGTATTGATAAGTTCGCTCTTTTGCTGTAGACATTTTAAAGAATGGTTATGAATCTTTGTGATCAATCCCGCTGCCTGTGTTTGTCCAGGTCCAACGCCATCTGTCCAAGCTGTTTGACAACACGGCCAAGATGAAGTTCAAGCAAGACGACGAGGGCAACGACACAAAGAGGCCCTCGGCATGTACAGCAAGGAAGGAGAGTACGTGGACTTCGACAAGGTCTGCGAATGCAACGGACAGGTAAGTGGGCATGTAGAGGCTAAACTACCTACTCTACCCTCTCATATACATGTATATATATATATATATATACACACACACAAGACTGCTTGGTGGCTACTAATATCTTGTCACTGACACAAGATCTATTCCTACTTTTCATATAACTGACAGAGATGTTACCCATGTTAATAAGTTTCTTTTTTTTTGTCTGCTTGTTTGTTTGTTTGTTTTGACAGCCAGATGATACAATTTGATAAAAAGATTGCACTTATCTGCAATCGCGCCGGCTGTATTCATACACATGATCATGCCCAAACATTTTGTATCATCTGATGACTGAGAGTGATATAGGTAAAGTGCGGTGGGAAGTTTTTCACAATCAAGTTTATGAATTTTCACAAATGCAGAGCCACAATGCACAGACAAGGACTTTTCCTTCAGTTAGGCATAACAAGTAGCTTCATCTTGCCTTATGTATGACAAGAAAAACATTTTTACTTGATGCTAACTCTTTTCCATTTACTTCTGACCCAGGTTGAGGTGTGGCTGAACCGTGTCATGGACACCATGCGCTCCACCGTGCGCTCCCAGTTTTCCGAGGCTGTGGTGTCATATGAGGAGAAGCCCCGCGAGCAGTGGCTGTATGACTTCCCCGCCCAGGTGGCTCTGGCCTCCACCCAGGTCTGGTGGACCACGGAGGTCAACATCGCCTTTGCTCGGCTGGAGGAGGGTCATGAGAATGCCATGAAGGATTACAACAAGAAGCAGGTAAGAAAGTGGGAGTGTTCTCGTTGTTATAGTATGCCGCTTTTCCTCAGACAGGACTGTTTGCTTTCAAACTATTAGTGTGAACATTGTAACCTCTCATTCATAATTTCCTGTCATTGTTTATAGCTGTGCAAACAAACAAAATAAGTTAGAGATAATGATCATTTGTTATTCAATCAATTCTCATCCTGTGTTCTCTACCTACTAGTTATGTACTTCCACTGCTTTTGGGACAAATGACCATTTTTTGTAAGAGTTTTATCTTATGACTATTTCTGTAAGTCATGATAAAGGGTCATGATGATAAGCAATGAACATAATGAACTCGAGGTGATATTACTAGTGAGTTACAGAGATTACACAAAGAACTCTTGTTGTCTTAACCCTAACTAGGCCGACGTTCCGCGCGATGTATCGCAATCGCAAAAAAGCTATCACCGCTACGTTTCATGACTTTTTTTCTTTCAAGTCTCCCGCATCTTTTGACACCAAATTTGCGACGCCCGGGCGCGCGGTTCCGAAGTTACGCATAAATATGTACATGCATGTCAGACCAAAAATTGCTCAAAAACGTCAATTCGTGTACAATTTCAATGCAAACTGTGCTTACTGGCAAATTTCATAAAAGCAGGATTATTTTGGTGTTTTAATGATTAAAATCAATGAATATCATGTTTTCTTGTTCGGAGCGATGTCGCGGACAAATTTCATCAAAAAAACAATGAAAAACATAAAGTCGAAAAAACACAGAAATACATAAGAAATTCAAAAAAACAATAAAATACTTAAGAATTTTTTCTGATATCACTTTTTTTTTTATTACATTTGCTAAGGATACTAAAAAAGAATATTTGCACAAAAAATGTGCCTGTTTTGAGCTTTTTTTTTGTGTGATTTATACCAAATAGTTTGATTTTTATGCATCATCATGCATACATTAGCATAATTTAGCATAAATGATGATTTTTTTTTGAAAAATTAACTTCATGGTATTTTTAGATTACATCATAGGCAATGTGTGTGCCAATTTTCGTCGCGATGACGCGCGGTCGACGGCCGAGATAGATCTGGAGGGGTGGGCCTGGGAGGCCCCCCCCCCCCCCCCCGGCTCTATCAACTACAACCACCTAAATAGCCCGGCCTAGTTAGGGTTAAATGCTTAACTTGGGAGCTTCTCCTGTCCTCTAATCCTAATTGCAGTGATGATATATGATTTAAAGGCCTTGTCTTGTTCATAATGGACCCAATTTGATGATAAATACAGATACTCTAACTGTAGCTGTAACTGTAACTGTACTGGAAACTGTTTCTTCTCCCAACAAGCCAAAAATTTCTTCTGTATTCCAATCCACAGATCCAGCAGCTGAACGCGCTGATTGGTCTCCTGATCGGCCAGCTCTCCAAGGGTGACCGCCAAAAGATCATGACCATCTGCACCATCGATGTGCACGCCCGTGACGTGGTGGCCATGATGGTCATGAAGAAGGTGGACAACGCCCAGGCCTTCCAGTGGCTGTGCCAGCTGCGCCATCGCTGGTCTGACGACGACAAGCACTGCTTTGCCAACATCTGTGATGCCCAGTTCAAGTACTCCTATGAGTACCTGGGAAACACGCCTCGTCTTGTCATCACTCCACTGACTGACAGGTACACATGTATATGATATATTCCATGCCTAATTCCGGTTTAGAATAAGTCCAGAATGTACCTAGTTTTGTCCTCTTTTGTTCTTCTCTCTTTTTCTCTCTCTCTCTCTTTTTTTTTTTTTTTTTTTGCTGTGTTCAGGCATGTGGGTAGGTTTGTTTGTTTGTTGTCCCCGCCGAACGAGTTCGAGCAGGGGACTATGAAACGGGCTCCGTACGTGTGTGTGTCCGTGTGTCCGTCCGTCCGTCCGTCCGTCCGTGTGTCCGTCCGTCCGTCCGTGTGTCCGTGTGTGTGTCCGTGTGTGATCAAAATCTTCAATTTGCTACTTCTCTGTCATTTATGAGCCAATTTTGATTCTGTTTGCTTTATATGATAGCACTACATGGGAGCTTTGAAACTTCTACACAGAATTTCAGTCGTGACCTTTGACCTTGACCTTTGACCTATATTGTACATTTTGCTACAAAATGCTACTCCTTCGCCATTTCTAACCCGATTTCGATTCCGTTTGCTTTATATGATGGCACTAGGTGAGGGCTTCAAAACTTCTACACAGAATTTTGACCTTTGACTTCTTTGACCTTTGACCTTGATTTTTGACCTATATTGTACATTTTGCTACAAAATGCTACTCCTTCGCCATTTCTAACCCGATTTCGATTCCGTTTGCTTTATGTGATGGCACTAGGTGAGGGCTTCAAACTTCTACACAGAATTTTGACCTTTGCCTTCTTTGACCTTTGACCTTGATTTTTGACCTCTATTAATTTTTAGTATCAATTATCATATTATATTTCTTATTCTTATTTGTAGTGGTTACAGTGATGTGCACTATCAAAGGTTTGTTTGGTTTATCTTTTTTTTTTTTTTATTGCTACTCCTCTGAATGTACATGTGCTAGGCTTTTTTCAACACGATTCCTCAGGAATCTAAAGAGGCTTTACTGGTAGGAGTGTGGATTTCAAGTACTTAGTAGTTTTAAAGAAAAAAATACCAAACTCTGGTGCTGACAGAAAAAAAGAGAGTCAAATCAGGAACAATGAATTATGCAATTTCGAAAGTCTATGTAAAATACAACTGACATGACTGTGCTAAAGAAATGCACTACCTTTTTAGAAGTGCAACACGTTTGTGAATTGCAACACAAATAAGAATTGCAACACAAGTGATTCCTCCTTTTCATATGAGGTTTCAATTTGAACACAATTTTGCTGTATTCCTGCTATGTCTTCTGTCAGAAATTGTTCACTTTCATCAAGCTCTTTTCATGCACTGGAATGACGCACTGATGTAATTTGTCAGTAGATGTGTAAGAGGTAACACACAGATGTAATCTTCCCAACTGTTAGTTGAACATTAATTTCTCTGCTATTCCCTGCATTGTCTTTCCCATTCCAGCAACTATGCATCTTATATTTTCTACATTTTTTGTATGAAATCATGGAAAAAACAGTTATATTTTTGATACTAGATTAAGATAAAAATAAAGTGATGAGAACTTTAAAGAAAATGCAGTTGAAGTGATGTTTACAGGCATGTTTCTGAATGATTTTGTTGTTGTTGTTGTGCAAATCATTTTAAGTGCATGAAGTAGAGTAGCAGTGAATATTCACATTATGTATTGTGTGTATTGTTCCATATGGCAGTGACTGATAATAGCTGATAATATTACTTAATGTCAGTTATGGGTAGAAGTAAACTATTTGGAAATGTTTGATCCTTTTGATCACATTGACTACAAAATATGTTGTCGAGTGCCTCCAGCACTGCAGCGTGTGTATAAGTCACTAGTATGTAACACAACTGTTATATTTTATCGTGATCATGTCAGTGTGTTGGATGTTGGGAAATAATCAAATCTGGCGTGATCATGAATCTTCCTTTCGTACATTGAGGAAGGACAAAGTTATTCTTATCTTCCAATATAAGAAATCTTGGGAGGAGATAATTATGGATTTGTGTCATTTTGTCTATGTTTCATATTTCATAGCCCTGTATCAATCACGTGTCCAATGCCCTGCTGTCTGTATCACGGTTTCTGTGACTCATGTCTTTATTTGGTCTATCATGCCATGTTATCTGTTTGATGCATCATAAAAAACTTCATTGTGAATTCATACATCAGAATGCTGTGAAAAAATTGTTCCATGTATGAATAGAAGTGATATGCTTTGTATACGGAGATTTATTAAAAGACAGAGACAAGAATTGGTAGTTTTCATGAAAAGAGCAAGTTTATTAATGTGTCTTTTGTTTCATTCGTTTCCAAGGTTTTTTATTGTGATATTGACATCGGAATGTATTAGTCTATACTTGTCTCTATGTGTATTTTTTATTCCATTTATGACATCAAAACTCTCATGGAATCGAACATTTATTTTTCTTGTCATGTTGTTTCACACTTTGGATGACGTTTTTCGTTGTACCAAACCAAACCAAACGTACCAAATCATATCAAACCAAACCAAACCAAACCAACCAAACCAAACCAAACCAAACCAAACCAAACCAAACCAAACCAAACCAAACCAAACCAAACCAAACCAAACCAAACCAAACCAAACCAAACCAAACCAAACCAAACCAAACCATGTTCAGTTGTTAAGAGTGTGAAAGGAGTTACCTCTACACACAATCTCTGAACAAAACGTCCGTCCACCTCTCCATGCACTGATCATTATTACCTCTAATACCCCGACAATTCGTTTTAGCCATGCACAAAGTTATCTTATTTGAATACATGAACTTAAACACCAGCTGCCGCATAATTATTATCTTTCCAATTTCAGCCACTTGCCTGGAAGTAATAAATAAATGAATAAAATAGAATTAATAACCTTGATGGATTTCCTTGTGGAACTGACTTTTAGAAAAATACTGCGGAGACTATGCAATGGTTCTTTCAATTCTTCAGCACCACCCACGCAGTAGGCACATAATGATATTTAGTTATACATGTACTAAGTTCCGTATATAACTCATACCTAACAAGCATCCCTGGACATTTTCTCATGTTCTCAAAAAAAAAAAAAAAAAGAATCAGTAAAATGCAAACGTCTTTGTGACTATTGAGGTCAATGATAAGAGGTGGCTTAGATTGCTTCAGCGGTCGGGAATGAAGACGGCTTTGTGGAATGACAAAAAGGTCGGGTACAACTGAGGTTGAGAGCAATAACATTCTGAGATAGACTCGGGTGTAGCTCAGACTGCACCATTCATATTAATCGCATGCAAACACTTTAATCGGTGCGACATTTTCTGTTTGCTCGACATAAAATTTAACAGAGAACATTTGACTACTGAAACAAAAGGAAGTGTATGCCGAGACTACACGCAAAGTGCTGAGGTCGAGTCAAAGGAAATGATTTGGGTGAAACTGTGTTTCTTCATCTTATCATGGGGGCTCGTAAACTGTTGACAGTGCTTTTCGTTATTCTACTAACTTCCAACAAAAATGGTGAGTACACCACTGACTGCAGAATGTGATCAGAAAAACAGTCGTGTTTTGCTATTATACATTGTATCTTGCACTTGCTTAACTATAGCGACTATGAAGTAAACCTATTAGTGATTTGCGTAGATTAAACTTTGAATAATTACGATGGTCCAACTGAGAACTACAGTATAGGTTTGTACCATTATGCCATAGGGCCTATGTCGAAATGAATTATTCATTCCGTCTTGAGGTTACGAGCATGGTAACTTTTCGACTTGTAGCAGAGGTCTGCCAGTGCTTGGTGTAACATTTAATATCCCTCACTTTGCTATCACTTGTGATACTTTTTTTTTTTCCTGATGGTCCTTCTATAGTGTTCGTTATTTTACTAAACATACAATAATCATAAGTCCAGGTGCCATGTTCTGAACCCTGGTTTACCGTCTGCCGATGTTTTTTGATGGTTTAGCAATTTTGAGGGTGCTGAATCCAAATCTGGATGATGCAACTCTTGCATCATCGAGGTTTTGGAAACATTGCATCAACCATATTTGGATTCAGCACCCTTAAAAAGGGTAACACCATAATTTATTTCAATTCATTTAGGATTTATAAGGAAGTACGTACATTGGAATTTTATTTTTGGTGACTATCTGGACATGAAAAAGAAATCCTCATTGATTCAAGGATTACATCAACCAGATTCGGAATTATAGGGTAAACCCATCAATGTATTCTCAATTTTAACTTTAGACGGAATACTTAGTATCAAAATTTCAATGTTTGGCACCCATTTTGGATATCTCAAAACCCTTCGGGATATAAAAGTTAGCATATCCATATTCGCATTCAGCACCCCCGAATTGAGTTGAAACCGTCAAATCTTTTCAACTTCTCATCACCTCAAAGAAGTATAGATAGAGGAATCAGATTTTGGTGGCCATCTTCAATATCTCAGAATCCTCAAGAGCGCAAAAGATGCATCATCCAAATTTGGATTTTAGCAACATCAAAATACAATAAAACTTGATTTTTGTCTATTTTCCATTTATAAGGGTATGTATAGGACTTTCAGATTTTGGAGGCCATTTTGGCGGCCATTTGAATATTCTAAAACCCTCAAGGATGTAACATCCAGATCCGGATTTAGCACCCTCGCAATAGGGAAAACCATCAAAAAATATTCGGCGGACGGTAAAACAAGTTATGCCCAAAATCTGACTTTGGCACCAGACTACAGTACAATGTAGTTAAAACCAGACTTAAAACATACAACATAACAATAACAATAAGCAACCATGTTGAAATCCACATTGACTTATTATTATGCACATTATTTAAAAAAATCACGCAATATGTATCGTCAAACTGAAAAAAAAAAAACCTTGAACAATTTTTCTTTTTAAACACAGATGTATTCATACTGGCATAAGTATTTTCAATGATCTCCCCGAAATATTAGAATATTAGACAGTCAGATTTCTTTTAGAAATGCTCTTAAATCTGTCGAAAATTTTCATAGTATACATGTACTCGGAGTTCACATTGAAGTATTTGTTTAACCTGAATGAAGATAAACACCTCAGATGATTGTTGTTATTTTGTTATATTGATATTGGTTTTAGAGTATGTTTAGTCTTTGTTCGTTGTTTTTCTTTCGTATCACCTCTATGTTTGATTTGATTTTGTTTCGTTCTGTATCTTTGATATGTTCTGTTTAGGCCTATGTCAAATACTTTGTTCACGGCCTCTCTGAAAAACAGCCTCTTGCCTGGTCGAGGGCCTTTAACCCAGCGATCATATAAAATAAATGAATAGATAAACAAACAACAAACTTACAATCTCGGCCCATCTGAAATGCGCTAGAAAAATATTGATCAGACACCGCAGTCTCATACTAACACAAATAGAATTGTTATACTGACATATTCAGCAAAATACGTTTCAGAAATGGAAGTAATGGTGATATAGGGGAAAAAAACTAAAGTGAAACTGCACTTTTCTCTTTATCATTTCTCTTCCGAATATACTGTATAAGGGAAATACATTAAGCTAATTTCTCATTTTGTAGTAACATTTTCTATACCTTATAATTGTTAACTTATGTTCGTATGATTGTTATTCCAGTTTAGTTGGCATGAAATATGACCTACTATGTATTCGGTTAGGTCTATGAACACTTACAACATCTCTACCCAGAATGGGTTAAATCAATAAGCAATATTGAAATATTGAGTGGAACGAGTCAAGAATTTATCGTTATTTAACTTTTTGGTGTAATCAGATAATTCATTATTGTTTCTCTTATCCATGGTTATATCAAGCAAATGAGTGATTCAGTACGCATACAATGGTGCTTTTGCAGTTGACAAGTATACATGTTTTTTATTATGTTACGTATTTTTCTATCAACTGTTTTGTGTCGTTTTGTTGTATATACCTACTTATATAATTTGCATTCGTTGTTTAATCGTATACACCATTGTATTCTTACGTGGACCCATTTGAAAACCAGTCTTGCTCTGAAAGAGCTATGCACCCTCAGATTGGACATAAAATAAACAAAACAAAATGTGCCCTAATATCTTTTTTTACCGTTGCTAAATAAAGCACGACAACAAAGGTATATAAGTAATACATTATATTATCATGTTTTCTATCCAAAAGCATGATGATCAAACTTTCTAACAGTTCAAGTATGATGAGCCATTTCTGATTAAAAAACTGAAAGTCTATACCATTCAGCATGTTCAGGGGATGTATTCATTAAACTGCCAAATCAGTTTGACTTCAAGAGCTTTCTATGTGTAACAATCAGAAAGGTTGAGCAAGGTGTCTTATGAGATTTTGAAAAACATAAGGCGTACATAAAAAAAAATGAAACATCCTATATAGCCAAATTTCTTTGAATTAAGAAATAATGTTTCTATTATCATGAAAACTCTGGATCTAACTTGCCACGTTGTTCTTTATCTTCTGCATTCTGAAAGCATATTCAAACATGTAATACATCTCTATGAAACTGACTGGCATACAGTATTTTTCAAAAGAAGTTTTACTGTAAATAATTATTTTTTTTCACATGCTCAAGTAAAGAAGTTCAGTCACTTTTGCATGCGACTATTTTTTTGTTGTTGAAGTCATTAAGGCCCGTTCACACAGCCCAAAAGTCGCGTAAACGCATTATCACGCAAGAAATTAGAGCCGTACGCGATACATGCGCGATTTGCGCATTTCGTGAGTTTGTCTGACGTGGAACCTTTGTAGTTGTCCGTCGATGTGCGCCGGATCGGCGCTTTATGCGATTCCAGGTTTTGAGCAGCTGAAAACTTGGCTTCGTGAAAGAGTTTACGCAGTAGTGCGCTGTTTTACGTAATTTTTGGTCGTATAGTTTGCGTAGTTCTTACGCGGACAATGCGCGAAATATGCCGTGGAATATCAGTGATTGTTTACAAAAATGTTGCCACTATCGCGTTCATGCGCGAATCATGCGCGATTCATACGCAGTTCATGAGTGATAATGCGCAGG
>NW_027273426.1:0-7434 GCF_040938485.1 Diadema antillarum | reverse complement strand
AGTAGACTCGACTTCAAGCTAATGACAATAAAGCTTGATACTGATGAATTCCATTTAGTCTTCCGTGGCAACATGAACTGATGGAAGACGATAATTGTGACCCGTCACAACAAAATGATCCTAAAGTCGGGCGAGGTCGATTATTTGAAAATTGCATGACACAAATCCCTAATCTTTCTGCTTTAAAGTGATATATAACACATCATAATTATAAAGATAATCGACTGCGGAGATATCGATGTTTAAAAGAGAGCATGTCGATACGTCTGGAAAATCACTCTTTCGAGAAAAGCGCCCTAAAAGTTCTCCTTGCGAAGCAATCACGATCAAAGGACACGCAAGCAGAGCTACCAAGTCTCACGCATTCTGAGTGAGACTCAAGCATTTAGGGTCTATCTCACGATCTCACGCATGGCACCCATTTCTCTCACGCATCGGGCAAAGTCTGTAACTTGGGCCTATAATAAGGAGCATAGCTCAAAAGATTAAAGTAATAGTTGCAATTGAAGGTATATTTTCCTTTTGTCTTTCAAAATAAGTAAAAAAGAGTCACTTAAGTATGCACCTGATCGCACCATTAAGAGCTAAAAATTGAAAAAGCGCCCTACCGTACCTGGCAACAGGGGGAAAACCCCTCCCACACCCTCGCTCGCGCGCACATTCGCTCGCCGAGATGCCGAGTCATGAAAATCTCACTCATACAAATTTTTTGAACTTGGCATCCCTGCGCAAGTCAGTTTTCACCTCTGAACAATAGAAGGTAAGCCCTAGCAACCCCCGAAATGCTCATTCAAACACAGCGTCGGCGGTCTCCTCACCGACCAATCAGTGACCAGGATGGCAGGAGAAGCGCCTGGGCATTAGGCCATGGGGTGAAGCTGAAAAAGAGGCTTAGAAAATGGGTTTCGTTCCAGCAACACTGGCACTACTTTCTGAATGCGGAAATGTGATGTTTTGTACATCCTAAATATACAGTAAAAAGTTCTCCTCGAAATATCCTGCAGTTTTTGCGAAAATCCATATTTTATAAACTGCGACCAGCAGCCCAATACACATATCGTAATGGGGCTGCGGATTGTAGCATCTAGGATCATGACAGGGAAGTATCGCGGACAAATGTCAACCTTAAATCGAACAAAAATTCTTCAATTTGAAGACTTACAAGTAAGGCTGTAGTATTGACAACAGGGTTCGTGCAAGGTTTGGTTCTACATATAGTCATTTTCTGTTCGATTTGATGACTTAATATGACTAGGTCGAGAGGAATCTGGGAGAGCTACGCTGAATTGACGGTCAGCGCAGGCGCACACATCACTGCGCACAAATTTCGTATACTGCTTTTGGCCATATACCTAGCAAAAAAAGTGAAGTTTTGGTTTAATAGTTGCATTATATCTCATGTTTCAGCTTTTCCTGATGCTGGCTATGCAAAGGAGGACAAGAGCAAAGTGGTTCAAGACCATATGAGAGAGAGCACTGACTGACCGTCAGAGGTCAAGGCAAATGCCTTATATTCTGTTCAAAGACATGTCATTAATCAAATGACTAATCATTCAAGGCAAAAAAAAAAGAAAAAAAAATCAGTGTGTTTGTTTGTGTGTGTGTCCGCGTGTGGGAGAATCTTATTGTACACACACACACACACACACACACACACCCTCACATGCACACACACATATGCACACACATAGTTATGAAGATTCGATATACCCAAGTGTATTAAAATATTATTCTACATGCCTTGGCCATTTATCACATCAGCATCATAAAAAAGATTATCATAAACATGAACACACACAATGATATAATACATGTACTGATCAGTGCATTACACATACACAGGTGCATAAAAACGCTGACATATTATATACACTCACACGCACACATACAAACTCATTTACACACATGAGACATTACTATTAAACAGATCATATTGTTTATCAGTAAACATGTTTTTCTTTTCTTCTTCTTCTTCTTCTTAAGAAGCTTTAATATACTTAGATCACATAGCAATCACGTTGTTCATGAAATATTATACATTACTTTAGCACTAGAAAATTTAATCTTCATAAAATTTCCTGAAGTTTTCATTGCTATCATTAGGTTACAACATGGTGGGACACTACCTCCTTTCATGTAAGATAGCTCAAAATGATAATCAGTCAAATTTTCTAGTTTTAATAAATTTCCTGGAACATTCCAAGGTCCAAATATCCTTGAAAGGGTGTAAAAGTTTTGAAAAATGCCAATATAAAATAAAGGCAAAATTATAGTTTACCCATTCATGAGTGACAACTGTTGGATTCTGCATTGGAGGCAATGTGTACCTGAAAATCTTGGAGAGAATAAAACAGGTTTGGCATTAAAGATTATGATAACATTGCAATTAACATACAATATCAGAGGATCTGTGCAAACCTGACTCAACTTATGCACAATTTTCATTTGGCTGGTGTGTATTAGTTTTAGCAAACTGATTTTGTACTCACACCTACATTGTACTGACCTTTCTACATGAACATTCTGTTTCATTATTAATAATAGTTACATATTTTTTTTTCCCCAGAGTGGGAGAAACAAATTTTAATCGTAGTCATTCAGTTTTATGAAAAAAAAAACACACTTAGGAAAACATCTTTGTTCTTAGAATAATTCAACCCTAATCAAATCATAATAGTGGGCAGAAATGTTTGCTAAGGGGCGAACAATCACACACTGAGGCAAGGAGTCAAAACATGTTGCATAAACATTGGCATTCAAAATACAGGAAGCAATCTGTATTACAAAGATATTTTATCATGCACAACTTTGGTAAGATGTCAATTCTTGAATATCAATCACATTGACCAAAGCATTGGTGCATATACAGTACATTCTGTTGTTTCTGAACTTTGCACTGAAGTTCTTTGTGTATATGTGTGTGAATGTTTCAGTGGTGTATAGGCCTATATATTGCTCCATTTTATCAAGGACAACTTATACATAGTAACATGACAATGTTTTCATGCTTCAATATCAATCATATTAACCTATTTCCCTTGGCAAGTAATGAGCAGGTTGACTCTGTTGCAAATGATGCATTTCACAGGCAACACAGCAGAACCTGAAGAGCTTCCAGAAGAAAATCTTGATCTTGATGTGAGCGTCTTAGGGGAGGAAACAGATGCTCCTGCTGACGGACCAGGCTCCTCCTTCAGCTTTCGTTTCCTAGCGAGATTCAGGTGTTTGCTATCTATAAACCTCTTGTAGCACGTTTCATGGAATCCTATTTAATACAATGGAGAAATGAACAGCAATGATTAGCCGTTGGATTTTGTTAGGGGGAAAAAAGGCTAAATGCTAGAGGGAGGGGTTGAACACTACACTCAATATATCATTAAATGTACGGTAGACTATTGACTGCCAATATTTGAATCTTGTAATTACCAATACACAGGCCCTAGTACTATGCCAGGTAATCATTAACACCTCATGATCATTGTCATCATCAACTACTTCAACTTGTACTTGCAGTGCAATTACTGATTTTAAATTACATCTACAGCTTTCAGCACCTGATCACATGCAATATCAATTATCATAATTATGAATACAACTGCCTTATCATCATTAATACTAGTAATCCTTGGCCTTTCACTATCACCACCACCCACTGCTTTATACTTTGGCACAACATAATGGTAATCATATGTTTTAGGGAGTTTAATTGTTGCAATTATGTTATTGTCATTGTTGGTCTTTTAGATCTATTTATATCAAATATTAATAAGTTAATTTAATGAGATGCTAAATGTGTGTTTTGAGGGAGGATTCGCCAATTTCGGGGTGAGAGAAACAGGATGGATTTTTAATATTAATACTCCATGGCCATGATTATGAAAATATAAATCTACATGCAGTTTAGACCTTTTTCAATCCAGTCCTGTGTGTCAAGACTTTTACAAAACAATAACACCGATCAGCTACATCAACCTAACCTGGGCTGTACATAGAACAACATGTAAAATTACATCTAGGCGACATTATAACGGCGCTATGCCATGCCAAGGTGAAATTCAAGATAATTTATCTAAGTAACAGACACGCTAACGGCTAAGCTACTGCATTAGCGCCCATTATAACATACACAAGCAACGTTCATAACATAGCTATTAAACGTTGTACAATTGTACTTGTAGTCATCATGGTCATTAACATTATGAGTGAGACTGCACTGCAGTGTCGACTGCTACGACTCGACTGTACGCACGTAAACTAACCTCCTACTACGTAGGTTGCAGTCAGTCCAAATGAGCTGAGCAGCTGAATCACTTCGTTCTGGTCTGCGATTTCACGGTCTCCCCCACTCAATTTGATCCACTCTTTGGCACAAAAAATAGGTTTCGTCTATCTTAGGTTTGTCATAGCCGTGAAATTTTCAAACTTCATCGATGTTACATGCATAATAACGCATAATAAGTTTCGGCTGAGCAGACGACGTAGACGCGTCGACAGGCTCACAGGGGGCGGCCATTTTGACTCGTAAACAATAATTCTCGATTCGGATTGGATAACATACATCACATGATCGTTCGCGAATGAATATCGTACACGGCAAAGTGTACATATTCAGCTCCTCAGTGACAAAAAAAGTTCACTGTTTCCCCCTAAATTACCAAAATACTGCAGGAGGGTTTGTGTCGAACTTTTTCCTGTAGCCTTTTTGGTTATTTGTTTACACGTAGCTGTGGAGAAATTTTAGTGCCGCAGTTGTCGGAACGAAACAAGCGAAAAAAACCAGCTCACCCCATGGCCTACATAGCTCACCCCGCCAGCACGCACCAGTCGACTGGGCAGTGTGCGAGCTTCACGCTTCGGTTAGCGGCAAGCAGCGAACTGACCAATGAGATCACTCTGGTCGTTGTTAGGGGCGGAGCCTATGTGTGGCGCTCACTCCAAATGTTCGAACCAGTTTCTGCTTCGTTGAAACGCCCCCAAAAAAACATAGCCCAGAAAAACACTATTTTTGGGTCTTTCCTTTCATCATTTTGCTTCAAAATTTCGACAGATGATAGAAGACATCTCAGACTCTAATAATAATATGTCAAATTCAGAAAATCGTAAGTTTTGACCAATTTTGATGCTCTGACTTCAAACTCGATTTTCACGGCTTCGACCGTGCGTGACTTTAGGACCATTTTGTTGTAGCGGGTCACATATGTTCTAATAATGACATTAACATCATTACTTTGGCAAGAAAAGTAAGGACAACAAGTAATGTTAGGTCTACATCTTTGCTTAAACACAAGTAGTCTTAGATCTTGTTTGTTATTTCTTGAAAGGATGAAGAATGTGATTGTGGTGTTTTCATACATACAGGAATTTACCCACTTAAAATTAGCCTAAAAAATAAAGTCATATATATAATGGTACTCTGTACCTGCTAACTATGGAGGCCTGATTTATTTATTTGTTGTATTCTTTGTGCAATTTTAGTCAGCTGTACATATTCTTTAAAACATTTATTTTTGTTTTCATTTCGATACAAAACAATGCATTGTAGCCATGGTAGATCCTATACATGTTATACGTTCCACCCCTCCTCGTAAAAATGTTGAGGGCAAAAGCTCATGGAATTCAAATATCTATTCTTAATTAAGTTAGGTAGTTTTAAATACTATGGAAAGTTCAAATTTCAGACCCAATTGTCCACTTTAGATGATATTAACATTCGTGTTGAAATACATATTTGCTTGTCTCTCTTTTCAGTGTCCACACCAACCGCCAGCCTAGACCAGCACAGAAAAGGAATGCAGTGTATCAAGTACAATAAAAGGTACAAGTTGAATAATCACCTATTAATTCATACCAAAAAAAAAAAAAAAGAAGAAGTAGGGGGAAGAAATGAATCCCACATTTGTTATTATCACTGGCGACACAAGCCGGCATTTGGAAAAATTATAAAAGAAAAAGTAAAGAAGGCAGAATCCATGATGATGACTCTCTGGTAATTTGAGAATACCACTTTTCACAGTTCATTCCTTAGCGATAAAAAAAAAAAAATAATATTAAATGAAAACTGATGAAAATAATAGTCACCATTCTCTCTCAAAAACAAACACACAGCCTTGTACATCCTCAAGGGGTATTTGTATGATGTTGAATAATAAATATTGTGAGTTTATTTCAATATTTGAAGAGTTTGTTTGCAAAAAAAAAAAAACGATAAGTCCGTATTTGCCAAATGGAGATATTTGCGATTAAAGGTCAAGAAAAATAAAGAGAATGATAACATTTTTTTTTGCTTCTTTTGACCATAATTTCAAAAATGTTCCTTTTTTATGGACTGACCAGTATATCATTTAAAAATATTATTTTGCACTATATTAGAGAGACTGTACTTCAAAATCTTCAAAAATGGACTTATCGGTTTTTGCGAATAAACTGTTCATAAATACTCATTCTCATTTCCTTTGCTTTTTTTGGAGAGGGAGGGGTCTGTGAGAGAGGATTTGTTACACACAACCATGTCTAATGAAGAATTTAATCACATAATATAACTAAAGCAGAGTTGATATTCACTAGCTGTCTTTTATGGAAAACACAGAGTGCCTTACTTTGTGTTAATTATTCTCTTTCGTTTCTTTTACATTTTCTTGCAGTGGTCTACCGAGCAGTTCGAAAGCAGAGAAAAGAGCAACTATGCAAATTTCAGAACAGCTGTTCACGCCCGTCAGAATCTCATGAAAGATGGAGTGGATTGTGCACTAGATCAATCAACTCTAGAAGAAAAATGGTAACACTCGGATTGTTTATATAGGATCAGGTAAATCTTTCACAGTTAAATCAAGAACTCACAAAACTCAACTGTGAAGTGTTAATGACTATTCTCACGTTATGAAGGCACAAGAAAGTTTTTTTTTTAAAGATATATTGATATGAAACTATAGGTTCTATTTCGAAAAAAGAAATATGATGAGGGCTTATTGCCCTTTGAAATGATGAGTATCAACTTTAGGTATAACTATCACTTGTTCATATCAAATATTGCTGTAAATGCTTGCCCTCAAAATCAATATCATGTCGATTGAAACATGTCAACATATTTCAGAAAACTAGGGAAATAGTAACCTTATTTCCTGCATAATTTTGATTTATTTTTAGCCTAATCCCTCCGGGAGCTATCAGACAACGCAGATGTATTGCAGCACAGCAAATCGCTGCTGTGATAAGACGTTCATTAAAATGCGTTTAAAGTGAATACTGTTCAAAATTTTCCCTTCGTTTAAGCTGTCTTAATACTTGCCCATCAGCAAGTATTAACTTCTTACTACACTTGATCTTCAACACCAGTAAGGATTAAAAATGTTATGTGTGCTATTTATAGTTTGTAATTTGTAGATGTTCCGATCTTCCAAGGTAAAAATTGATGCGAAGGTCTGATATGGTAATAGT
>NW_027273425.1:0-8911 GCF_040938485.1 Diadema antillarum | reverse complement strand
TGATGGGAATAGGATTCACTATCGGTGTCACCAATTTTGTGGAGCCATGCTTCGCGGTCGCCGATCGGCGGGTTTGTTGAACAGCGCGAAAATCTCGTGTCTTTCGAATGCTGGTAGAACATAATTAATGTCTGTTAACGTCAAGAAAATAAAGTCGATAAGGCGTCGTATGTCATGACAGGTGGGCAGTTACAGCTTCCTTTCAAAACTTAGATATGTTTGCATCAGAAATAGGTTGAGGAATATCCCGATTTTGTAGTAAGATATATTTTCTTTGCGGGAAAATCGGCCACCAAAAAAAAGTCGGATGTTTGCCTTTACTTTTGGAAATGAACAGCGGTAACTATCGGCTCCGTAAGATGCTGAAATAAATGTCAGATGCTTGCTTTTAATTTTGGAAATGAACAACGGTAATATGCGACTCCGTATGATACTAAAATAGATGTCGGATGTTTGCTTATACCTTTGGAAATGAATAACGGTCAATATTCATGCAACTCCGTACGGTGCTAAAATTAATGTCAGACTTGATTTTGCGTTCGGAAATGAATAAGGATAACATTCGGTTCCAGACGATGCTGAAATAAACGTCGAATGTTTGCTTTGACGTTCGGAAAAGAATAGTAGTAATATTCAACCCCGTACGATGATAAAATGAATGCCGGATGTTTGCTTTTACGTTCGAAAGTAGATAGCAGTAACATACAGCTCCGGAAGATGATAAAAAAAAATGTCGAATGATCCCTTTGACGTTCGGAAATGAATAGAATAATATTCAACTCCGTACGATGATTTAATAAAACATATCGGATGCGCTTTTACTTTCGAAAGTAAATACCAATAACATTCGACTCCGGAAGATGCTAAAATAAATGTCAGATGATTGCTATACGTTCGGAAATGAATAACAGTAATATTCTGCTCCATACGAGGCTGAAATAACTGTCGGACGTTTGCTTTTACATTTTGAAATGAATAACAGTAACATTTACCTGCGTTCGATGGTAAAATTAATGTTTGATGTTTGCTTTGACGTTCGGAAATGAATAACAATAGTATTCAACTCCGTACGATGATAAAATAAATGCCAGATGTTTGTTTTTACGTTCGAAAGTAAATAGCAATAACATTCTGCTTCGGAAGATGCAAAAATTAATGTCGAATAATTCCTATGACGTTCGGAAATGAATAACCATAATATTCAACTCCGTACGATGATTAGATAAATATCGGATATTTTCTTTTAATATCCTTTCGAAAGTAAATAGCAATAACATTAGGCTCCGGAAGATGCCAAAATAAACGTCAGATGATTGATTTTACGTTTGGAAGTGAATAGTGTCACAAATGTACACACAAGTAGTTATGTACATAGATGTAATGTATGATGTACTGTATCCATGGCTGTTTTAATGTGTATGTACACAGGTTGACCAGATTCATGGAGAACATTCTATCATGTGGTATAGATATAGTACATACAGGCTGATCAGATCAGAGGAGAATTTTCTAGGTGGTATACAATGTAGCTATACAGTACATGCATGTAACAGGAAATACATTATAGCTCACTCAATCTAGAATGATTTCACCCTTTCCAGAATTTTCTGGGAAGTGCTTACATATTTGGCTGAGTGAGGCACTGTCCCTGTAGCCCAATGTGATTGGTAGTTATTCTTGGTAATGATGTTTTGTACATAGTTAGGCAGTGAGTCATCAAGGTTTCCTGGAACTTGGACTGGCTAGTAGGTTGGAGAGAGTTAAATTATAGAATGTGCTAGAAGGGGTTGAATGGATAGTATATAAGCCAGAGAAATTCTGCAGTAGGCAGAGTACCCAACACCTCTGCTCTGAGAGTTACGTCACTTCTGGCTCTGAAGCGACTTGTTATAGTCAGTCCTGTGTTACCTGCTGACCTGTTATGTTTGTGGAGATACTTGGCCTGGGAGACATTTTGCCTGCAGAGAATTAATGTGCCCTCATTGGAGGTACATATAGACACCATGTTTGTGTCAATGGACATTGCTACGGCAAAGCTGTGATGGGCTCGATTTTTAGCTGAACATTATTAAGTGAATCATCATTCAACGCATCAACTGGACGTGGTTGTCACAACGTTTGGACTCTGCACGTTTCGCCGTGGACATATATCGTGGATTTTACCCCGGATCTATACCGTGGACTATCGTAACCTGCGCCTCTGGAGTTACGTCGGAGGAATCATTCATGGGTGCGTCAAGGATCATTCGTCTGTGCATCGAACATCGTATTTGGACACTTTCAAAGGATTATTTAATACGTGTAAGTGATTCCACTACCGATTTATAATTGTTTTTATTGATCATTGTTGTATTGATGTGACGCCGATTACCAGTCTGTACCCACAATATCACTGTTAATAAACCGCCTGAACATCAGTTGATTGTTTCTTTTGTGCGATCATTTTCGGAGTGATTTTGGTCGTAACAAAATTGGGGGCTTGTGTCCGAGAAGTGAATTTAAAGCCAAAACTTAGAATTTGGAACGTTCCGGAATCCAGAGTATTAGTACAGACAAAATACCGGTTGAGTTGATTGTTCAATTGTATATTGTATGTACAACAGTGTGACAATGTCAATCAGTACAATGGATGTTCAGGCATTTGTTCAGAGGACAGATTTGTCCCTCAAAGATTTGCAAAGGTTACGCAAATGTGATTTGACCGCTGTTGCACAGCATTTAAATGTTGATGTTCCACAAGGTGTAAGAAAGGCAGAGATTCTTGACTTAGTAGCTGGTCACATGGAGCTCAAAGAAGAAATTGACACTCAAGATCGAGCTCAAATTTCAGATCAAACGAGGCTTGAGCTTGCTAAATTGGAAATGAAGGAGAGAGAAAGAGCAAGGGAATTGGAAATGGAGAAAGAGAGGATGAGATTAGAAATTGAAAGAGAAATTGAAATGAAGAAACTTGAGCAACAATTGAAATTGCGTGAGATGGAATTGGCTCATGCACAGACTGTAAGAACTCAGGAAAGGGCTCCCTTTGAATTTGATTTGGCCAAGAACATTCGATTGGTGCCAAAGTTTGAAGAAAACAGAGTTGATGCATATTTTGTGTCATTTGAGAAGGTGGCTAACAGTTTGAACTGGCCACAGGAATTTTGGCCCTTGCTCCTTCAAAGTGTGTTTGTCGGCAAAGCAGCCGATGTGTACTCATCTCTCTCTGAAGGGCAATCACGTGACTATGCTACAGTCAAGAAAGCAGTGTTGAATGCTTATGAGTTGGTGCCAGAGGCGTACAGACACAAGTTCAGAAATTCGTACCGCAGACCAGGCCAGACACATGTTGAGTTTGCTCGTGAAAAAGAAATGACGTTTGATAGGTGGTACAGATCCCTGAAGGTGGATCAGGATTTTGAAAACCTACGTGAGGTTGTTCTCTTGGAAGAATTCAAAAAGAGTGTTGCTTTCAGTGTGAGGTTGCATCTGGAAGATCACAAAGTGACAAGTTTGCATAAAGCAGCCTTTATGGCTGATGAGTATGAGCTCATCCATAGAAATGAGAACAGACCACCTTTCAGGAATTTCTCTGGAAATAAGAGAGACAAAAATCAGTCGAGCAACCAACGGAATCCTGGTTCAGGAATGTCATCGGCACCAAAGCCTCAATCTGAAAAAGGGTCCAGTACAAGCGCAAATGTCATCAAATGTTTTCATTGTCACAAGAAAGGGCACGTAAAGTCACAGTGTTGGAAGTTGCAAAATGGTGCAACGAAGGAGGTGGGATTTGTCATGTCAAAAAGTATCCTACTCGAAAACAGTGTCCCATTCAGTGAAACACAGGCCACTGAAAGTCAATCTCCCAAATTCAAAGATAGGATGAAGCAGGTGGATGAGAGCTATCGTAGCTTTTTGTTTGATGGTGAGGTGACCCCATGTACTTCTGGTGAGGCAGGTAAGCCAGTGGTCATCCTGCGGGATACGGGGGCCTCTCAGTCGTTGATGGTGGATGGTGCTATGACTTTTCCACCAGATAGTGCAGTGAATGCAAAAGTCTTGATTCAGACTGTTGATGGCAGTTATATGTCAGTGCCACTGTATAGAGTGGATTTGAAGTGTGACCTAGTTTCTGGTCCTGTGACTGTTGGAGTTGTTCCTGAGTTGCCTATGGCAGGCATTGACTTCCTGTTGGGGAATGACTTGGCTGGGGACAAGGTGGTTGCGTCTCCAGTTGTTTCGGAGAAACCAGTGGTGGTTGCTGAAACTGAGCAGTTGCAGGAGGAGTTTCCTGGGATTTTCCCAGATTGTGTTGTGACTAGGTCTCAGGCTCGTAGAGCTGTTCAAGATGATGCGGATTCTGTTGATGTGGAGGAGAATTCCGGTGTTTGGTTGGCAGAAACCTTTTTCAAGGATTTGAATGATGGGGTTGCTGTATTAGGCTCCGAGGCTAACAGCGATGGGCTGTTTAGCAAGTCTTCCTTGGTTGAAGCACAGCAGGCAGACTCTGAGTTGAAAGGCTTGTCTCAGACGGCGTGTTCTGAGGCTGAGGCTGAAAAGGTCCCTGAGTGCTATTATGTCAAAGATGGCATTTTGATGAGGAAGTGGAGACCTCCCCATAGGCCAGCTGATGAGGATTGGACGGTGGTCCGTCAAGTTGTTGTCCCTCCTAGTTACCGCGGTGAGATCTTGAGGATTGCTCACGAGTTACCTGTTGGCGGCCATTTAGGCGTCAGAAAGACAAAGGATCAGATCATGAGGCATTTTTATTGGCCAGGGTTGAATGTGGATGTGGCTGAGTTTTGCAAGACTTGTCACACATGTCAGGTGGCTGGTAAACCACAGCATTCGGTGAAGCCGGCGCCATTGATTCCGATACCTGCGTTTGAAGAACCATTCAGTCGGGTTCTAGTTGACTGTGTTGGACCTTTGCCTAGGACTAGGTCGGGTCACAAGTACCTCTTGACAATCATGGATATGTCTACACGGTTTCCAGAGGCTATCCCATTGCGAAATATCACTGCTAAGACTGTGGTAGATGCTCTAGTGCAGTTTTTCACTAGGTATGGGTTGCCCAAGGAAGTGCAGTCTGACCAAGGGTCAAATTTCATGTCAGGCATATTTCAAGAGGTGATGTATCGTTTGGGTGTGAAGCAGCTGAAGTCGTCAGCTTATCATCCCCAATCCCAAGGTGCGTTGGAGCGCTACCACCAGACCCTAAAGACAATGATTAGGGCATTTTGTGAGGAGTATCCCGAGGATTGGGATAAGGGCATCCCTTTCCTGCTGTTCGCAACGAGGGACTCCCCAAATGAGTCGACGGGTTTCAGCCCATTTGAGTTGGTGTACGGTCATGAAGTTAGGGGCCCACTGAAGCTCATCAAAGAGAAATTCATGACTGAGGATGATGAGGTCCACCTACTTGACTATGTGTCAAAGTTTCGTGAAAGGCTTTCAAAGGCTTGTGAGGTAGCTAGGGAACACCTGAAAGTGTCACAAGACTCTATGAAGAGAAAGGCAGACAAAAATGCCAAAGCCCGAACTTTCAACCCAGGTGACAAAGTTCTTGTACTGCTGCCCATACAAGGTGAACCACTCAAAGCCAAGTTCAGTGGCCCATACTATGTCAAAAAGAAACTCAATGATGTGAACTATGTGATCAGTACGCCAGACAGACGAAAAGATCAGAGGGTGTGTCACATAAACATGCTGAAAGAGTACTATGAGAGAAAGGCTAGTCAGCCGGTAGGCGTAGCTCAGGTGGTAGTAGAAGAAGTAGATGAAGAGGGAGAAGATCAGGATGAGCATGGAAGTGAGCCCTCTAGTGCCAGGTTGTCTAACTCAGAGATGTTAGGGAAAGTAGATGAGGCACTGAACTACCTACCTGAAAATCAGAGGAAAGATGTGACTAGTCTGTTACATGAGTACAAAGAACTGTGTAAAGACAAACCAGGTTGCACCCCTCTGGCTGTACATGATGTTGATGTAGGAGATGCTGACC
Source organism: Diadema antillarum (assembly GCF_040938485.1). Taxonomy (NCBI): domain Eukaryota; kingdom Metazoa; phylum Echinodermata; class Echinoidea; order Diadematoida; family Diadematidae; genus Diadema; species Diadema antillarum. Next base: position 2,931 of record NW_027273425.1, on the reverse strand, counting down.
CTATCAAGCAAAACCCTTACAGACTAAACCCGAGCAAATTGCAAAAAGTAAGGGAAGAGGTTCAATACATGCTAGACAATGACATAATAGAACCGAGTAAAAGCAGTTGGAGCTCCCCAATCGTCATGGTGCCCAAACCAGATGGGTCTCAAAGATTCTGTATAGATTACAGAAAGGTGAATGCCGTGACGAAAACAGACTCTTTCCCCATTCCCAGACTAGAAGACTGCATTGACAGGGTCGGAAATTCTGCATATGTCAGTAAAATAGACCTTCTTAAGGGATACTGGCAGGTGCCCTTGACTGACAAAGCCAGAGAGATTTCTGCCTTTGCTACACCAGATGGCTTGTTCCAATGCAAAGTAATGCCATTCGGCATGAAAAATGCTCCAGCCACCTTCCAACGGCTGACAAACCAAATCATTGCCGGACTTGACAACTGTGTAGTATACATTGATGACATCCTAGTGTACAGTGACACGTGGGAGAAGCACATTACACACTTGCGGCAACTTTTCGATCGACTCAAGGAGGCCGGATTGGTGATTAATCTGGCAAAGAGTGAATTTGCGAAGGCCAAAGTGGTGTATCTCGGGCATGTATAGTCGGTCAGGGACAAGTATTGCCAAGAGAAGCCAAGGTAGAGGCTATACTAGGCTTTCCCATCCCCCAATCCAAGAAGGAGTTGCTCAGATTTCTGGGCATGGCTGGTTTCTACAGGAAATTTGTACCGAATTTCAGCACTGTAGTCACCCCCCTAACAAACCTGCTGAAGGGCAAGGCAAAGTACACCTGGACTGATGAGTGTCAAAGAGCATTCGAGAAACTAAAGGCAGTCCTTGCTAATGAGCCTGTTTTGGCAGCTCCTGACTTCGCAAAGCCATTCAAGGTGGCAATAGATGCTAGCGATGTAGGAGTGGGAGCGGTTTTGCTCCAAGAAGATGAAGAAGGCACTGAACGACCAGTTAGCTACTTCTCCAAAAAATTGAACACATACCAGAAGAAGTACTCCACAATGGAGAAGGAGGCTCTCAGTCTCTTCCTTGCCCTCCAGCAATACGAAGTGTACTTGACAAATAGCGAAGGGGAGATCACGGTCTATACTGACCACAACCCCTTGGTCTTTTTAGACCGGTTCAAAATGAAGAACAACAGGTTGTTCAGATGGAGCATGATGACGCAGCCATATGCACTCAAAATCAAACATGTGGCAGGCAAAAACAATGTAATTTGCCGACGCTCTGTCAAGAGTGTAACATGAAGAGAGTATCAAAGGTGAAAAGTTTTCACCGCATATCATTTCCAGTGTATGTGTTTAGCATATTCATTAATGTGTGCAAAACAGTTTGATATGATTGTATAAGCTCCGAGAATCCAAGCAATATCATTGTACATGGTATCCATGAAAAGAGAACATGGAATTAATACAGCTATCCAAAAAGCATGTGATAGTATGTGATTATTGTTGCTTGACTTGGATTTTACCTCACATTCATTGTAAATAATAATGAGAAATTGTGAAGGTAAAAGAAACCCTTGCTACGGCAAGGCTTTCTTTTTCCATGGGGGATGGTGTCACAAATGTACACACAAGTAGTTATGTACATAGATGTAATGTATGATGTACTGTATCCATGGCTGTTTTAATGTGTATGTACACAGGTTGACCAGATTCATGGAGAACATTCTATCATGTGGTATAGATATAGTACATACAGGCTGATCAGATCAGAGGAGAATTTTCTAGGTGGTATACAATGTAGCTATACAGTACATGCATGTAACAGGAAATACATTATAGCTCACTCAATCTAGAATGATTTCACCCTTTCCAGAATTTTCTGGGAAGTGCTTACATATTTGGCTGAGTGAGGCACTGTCCCTGTAGCCCAATGTGATTGGTAGTTATTCTTGGTAATGATGTTTTGTACATAGTTAGGCAGTGAGTCATCAAGGTTTCCTGGAACTTGGACTGGCTAGTAGGTTGGAGAGAGTTAAATTATAGAATGTGCTAGAAGGGGTTGAATGGATAGTATATAAGCCAGAGAAATTCTGCAGTAGGCAGAGTACCCAACACCTCTGCTCTGAGAGTTACGTCACTTCTGGCTCTGAAGCGACTTGTTATAGTCAGTCCTGTGTTACCTGCTGACCTGTTATGTTTGTGGAGATACTTGGCCTGGGAGACATTTTGCCTGCAGAGAATTAATGTGCCCTCATTGGAGGTACATATAGACACCATGTTTGTGTCAATGGACATTGCTACGGCAAAGCTGTGATGGGCTCGATTTTTAGCTGAACATTATTAAGTGAATCATCATTCAACGCATCAACTGGACGTGGTTGTCACAACGTTTGGACTCTGCACGTTTCGCCGTGGACATATATCGTGGATTTTACCCCGGATCTATACCGTGGACTATCGTAACCTGCGCCTCTGGAGTTACGTCGGAGGAATCATTCATGGGTGCGTCAAGGATCATTCGTCTGTGCATCGAACATCGTATTTGGACACTTTCAAAGGATTATTTAATACGTGTAAGTGATTCCACTACCGATTTATAATTGTTTTTATTGATCATTGTTGTATTGATGTGACGCCGATTACCAGTCTGTACCCACAATATCACTGTTAATAAACCGCCTGAACATCAGTTGATTGTTTCTTTTGTGCGATCATTTTCGGAGTGATTTTGGTCGTAACAATAGCAGTAACATTCTGCTCCATATTCATGATGCTAAAATGTCAGATATTTGCTCTTATAATATACAGTTCGAAATGTAACATTCAGTAACATTCAGCTGCGTTTTATGGCCAAGTTAATGTCTGATGTCTGCCCTTACGTAACATTCGGTTCTGCACACGATGCTAAAATAATTGTCAGATTATTCATTTCACTTTCGGAAGTGGACAGCAATAACATTCGGCTCCTT
>NW_027273424.1:0-13836 GCF_040938485.1 Diadema antillarum | reverse complement strand
GGCAGTTTTCTTTCGGTATATCGAAATTTCATTATAACCGAACAAATAAACAATAAAAATGCATTAACTGGATTATGTTACGGTCCAAATTTTTACTTCGTTATAACCGTGTTCGTTATAACGGGAGTGCACTGTAATCAGAGTCACATAAAATGTACAAATATTTGGCACCACACACATTATATACACACACACACACACTAGGACACACCAACAGAAGTAATACATTTACTCTGCAACACAGTATACAAACTGCTCATTCAAAACACGAATATAATTGAGGTACAATTTTATTATCACTGGTATACTCGTGGAAAGAAGTGCATTTCTGGTCCGCTCTATACGGCCTATGCTGTCTTTGATTTTTTTTAAGGTCAACTAGTTTTGGGGGTTGTTAATCCATTGGGTCTAAGATTAGAATTAAATTGTGATTTCATTATTTTGCTCTGATTAAAAAAAAAAGAATATTGGTATTCAAACATATTGACGAGGGAAACCTATGTAAACAGGCTTTGAAAATATGGTTGCCTCATTTTGTTGATTATCAAATAACTGATATTCCCCATCTTGTTTCTTGTCACTGGCCTTGGAATAGGAATGTCTGTGGACGTTGTCAGTTCCAAGTCAAATAGCATCAAACTGAAAATGGAAACTAGTTCGTTTGGACGAACATGATCAAATTTGTCACTAGGGTCACTCTTGATCTTCACTAGTTTCTTCTAATATCCTGTTGATACCATTAGTTTCTGCACATAAAAAGAGGTAACAACTTGCAGATTGGAGACCCCTTGAATCTATCATTAACAATATAGTGGACAACAATGTCAAGCACATGCAGCTTTGTGATTTATGCTGTTATGAGCAGAGTTCCAGAATAACCCATCCATTCTAAATGAAGCTTTGTTAAGGGGTTTCCGCAAGTTTTTTTTCATTTCCTTTTTCTAAACTTGTATGAAGTAGAATCACATCAAACTTATTTGCATTTCAAGATGATAAAGTACCGGTAGGCAGGCCTTCTCTAAAATGGGACAACTATCTACCTACACTTTAGTTCTACATTCACAGTGGCAGTACCAATGAACATTGCGTGACACATTTGCTGTCTGGGGGAGAGCGCTCTTTTTTTTCTCACATTAATTTGCAGTTTAACACTGGGTTTGAAGATAATTATACTTGTCTAGATATATTTTCCCTTGTCCATGATTTTCTTTGGATGTCATTCCATAGCAATTTCTTTTTCCCCCTACTTTTCATTTCACTGCAATTTCATAAAGTTGAACAATAAATCTGAAATTCAGCAAATTCAACCCCCCCCCCCCCCCCCCCCCCTTATTGATATGGGAAAATTAAAGTGTGCAGTTTTCACAAGCCATAAAAGTAAAAATAATTCTTTTAATCAGTCTGCAATGTGCAGTTTTCACAAGCTATAATAGGCACAAGAATTCTTAATTGGTCTGCATGATGCCACAAGTGTACAAGTTTATGAGTATTTTAATCAATTGCAGTTCTGTATGAGATGTACATGATTACATTTAGTATGACCAGTGGCATACATTATATGATATTAAGATTTATTTGAAGTCTACTGATCATACATGGATAGAAAAACTGTGATTTCCATTCTATTCGGAAGAATCAATACCTGCACATTTCATCTATTATCAATATTTATGGGTTGCACACCCACTGAATTTCTTGGAAACAGAAAAACAAAATAGAATAACCACCAACAAAGTATATAAAATTCAGAGCATCTGGTGGCTTATCAAACAAAAAATAACTATCGTTATCCTGAGTTAGTCATCTAAACACTACACAAGATATAAGTTCCCCAAAAAACAAATCGCTGTAAATTCTGAATGAGGAAACTTTGAGGAAATCTGAATACAGGGGCACGTACATGTAGCTGTATTTCTCGCCTACCTTTCATGTGAAATTCAGTGGATATCACCAGGCCACACTCCAGTGAGCATGCCCTGAAGGCAAAATGGCCACTTTTGAAGTTCACAAGCCCAATTTAATTTTGATTCAATGATATCGGAACAAATTTCAAATTTCCAGCATAAGAAGGCATGCAGCGTACAGTTCATGTGCTTCCAATCGTACCACATGACTTGTGCACAAAATTTCACAGTGGAGTGACCATGGGATGAAAGTTGCTCAAAATGACAATCTTAACATGCTTCTCATGGCAAATTTTATCTTAAGAGATATAATTCATGTTTTGGAAAGCTAATCAAGACTTTTGCACACAATGTGTGCTAATTCACGGTTGAATGAGCACATTATAAAACATTGAACTAGAAATGTCGCTCTGGCGACTGGTATGCCTCCGCCATATCACATGGTTCTCCTGAGTCCATGACATTTGCTCCTGCGACAATTACTCCTATGAAAATCTGCACGTTAAGCCAAACATATAAATTCTACCCACAAACATAACTCTAACCCTAATCCTAATCTTCACATCAAACTAAACTTAAACCCCCATCAAAACGCTAAGCCTAAGTCCTTGGAGAAAATAGGAGCAGAGCAAATGTCGAAGGAGCAAATAGTCATGTAACCAATAGGTCTAGAGAAAATCTTGACAATGTGGGACAATAGTTAAAGACAATTGGCAAAAACTTGAAATGACATACTTGCCACAAATGTGTCGAGTGTGTACTTTCTTTCAACTAGGTTTCATTTGGATGGATGAATAAATTGTTTAAGAAATCACGTATTTGGGAATTTGAGCAATTTTACTTGACTATTGATCCTTGCCCTTCGACACCATGGCCTGCAATTCTTCAAATAATCACTTACTGGTAACATCCATTTTCATGACAATACTTTGAGCTATTTTCAAAACATGCAAAAAAATTGTACCATTTGAACATTTTCACTTGACCTCAGACCTCATGACCAAAATCTTTCCCTACAGAATCATTGTGTAGTAATGTATGTACATACGTAGTCTAAGTTCATGTATTGAGTATTCTCAAGGGTATGGAGAAAAGTGTAATTTCAGCATTGAATAGAAAAAAAAAAACATTTTAACCTGACCTTAGACCCCATTTAAGCTAAAATTCCGAAGAGAATCACTGTTAGGAAGTACAGTTGTATATGCATAATTAATGTATTAAGTTTCATGAAGATATCTGGAACCATTTCCGAGATATGGAGAAAGAAAAATGATATCTTATCATTTTCACTTGACCTCTGACCTTTGACCCCATGGCTCAAAACTTTCCCTTAAGAATCTTTATTTGGTAACATAAAGTTTCAAGAGAATGCCTTCAAGCATTGCATAGATATGGGAGGGATTGTGAAATTTTAAGGATTTGACCTTGACCGTTGACCATAAACATGTGTACCCCAAAGCTGATCTAGGCACAACTTCGTCCAGTCATACATACATTTATGCCAAATTTCATTCTGATACCTCATACAATTTTAAAGTTACACTGTCTACAAAATATTTAACAGATGGACGGATAGACAGACAACCCAAAAACATATGATGCCTACGGTGACACTTTGTGACGGAGGCATAAAAATTATCATAATGAAATTATGCAGAAAAATTTCATTTCTATTAAACATCAGTGTCCTCTGTTTTTAAAAATGCAATTTACGCTCTAACTGTCAGGAGGCAGATGTTTGATACAAGTATATAGTCTACTCTTTTGTGAGTTATCAGAGAATACATGTCAGGATCCTGTACAATATGACTGAAAACACTCATGACATAAACATGACTAGGTTTATTCTGTATAGGCAAATGTCTAAACTTTTGCACACATTAAATAAAAGTCTAGAACATAGGATACTATTGGTTGACTATTCTGTGATAATTAAGGCAATATAATGCAGATCAAGTAATATCTGAATTCACATATTACATATTAACACATCTTCATAAACAAAAGCACTGATATAAACCTTATAAATTAAATTTATTCAAACTTTCATCAATAATAATGTCTCATATGAACAATGGCTTGCAATAATTCCTACAATAATTCAAGAAAACTCATTTTCATTCTGTCAAATTTCATAATTTTGGGTAGTGAACGAATAGAGAAAATTTTATGAGGTATACTAGGAAAAAAAAAAAATCAGACTCCAGCAAGGAAAACTGATCACGAATGTGAATAATCACTATGCAGGCACTACTTGAAATTTCTTGTATTTTCAAGTTAAATAAAATTTCTATTTGATTTTATTTTCTGTAGTCATTGTGTCATGAAAGGGCTGATGTTACATCAAACATCTGCATCCTAACTGTAATAACATACTCATTCTCAATAACAGTGGAAATTGGTGTTGAATTTAGCACTTATTGCATTGATGACCTATGTTCATGCTACCATAAGTTACTGGATGCATGAATTCAGGTCACCAAGAAGCAGGAATTTAACAGCAAAAAAACTTAATCTAATGCACTTTCAAACCCCTAAAAAAAAAAACACCTCACCGTACATGCACATTGGCCTTAAACACAATGAAAAACATATCATTAAGTTGATTTTAGTGCAAAAACTCAAAGCAGTGCTTGATGCATAATTTCAGTATGGTACACAGTCAACCTTGCTTATCAAACCCTAAAATGCCTGAAGGGGGGTTGAATCAACTCCCCCCCCCCCCCCCCACATTGTCCACGACCATTCCGCCATGTGAATTTTTTTAACCGCGCCGCTCACTGACTTTTCACTTACAAGTCTCGCACATCTTATGACACCATTTTCACAAAAATTGGGCATACCGATATGACACTTTATCACCTTTTGAACATACTTGTCAGACCGAAAATGGCTCAGAATCGTGATTTTTGTGTACAAAGTCTATGCAAATATTAGTTTTTTCACTTTATTCAAAGATATCACTTTTCACTTTCATTAACTGAAATCAATTAATTTTACCATAATAATACTTGAAATAGGTTGTCATAACTTTTGCGAACAAAATGGCAAATACAAAGGGTCGAAAAAGAGAAAAACATAAGAATTTCATAAAACAATACAATACATAAGAAATTAATTTTGATACCAGATTTTTTTTTTTTCAAGTACATTGTTTAGGAATGCTACAAAAAATATCATCACCAAAAATCACAATTCTAGATGCTTTATTTTCTGATTTAGAGCAGAATGTATGATTTCATGCATAAATTACAATATTCGATTAATAGAAAATATAAACAATGAAAATTTTAATTTCTCTTTTATTTTTAAGTTTGGTAGGTTACACCACAGGTAATCAAAAAGGGGTGAGGGTAAAGGTCAAAATTCTGTGTAGAAGTTTTGAAGCCCTCACCTAGTGCCATCACAAAAAGCAAACGGAATCGAAATCGGGTTAGAAATGGCGAAGGAGTAGCATTTTGTAGCCAATGTACAATATAGGTCAAAAATCAAGGTCAAAGGTCAAAGAAGTCAAAGGTCAAAATTCTGTGTAGAAGTGTTAGCCCTCACCTAGTGCCATCACATAAAGAAAACGGAAATGAAATTGGGTTAGAAATGGCAAAGGAGTAGCATTTTGTAGCAAAATGTACAATGCAGGTCAAAAATTAAGGTCAAAGGTCAAAGAAGTCAAAGGTCAAAATTCTGTGTAGAAGTTTTGAAGCCCTCACCTAGTGCCATCACATAAAGCAAACGGAATCGAAATCGGGTTAGAAATGGTGAAGGAGTAGCATTTTGTAGCCAATGTACAATATAGGTCAAAAATCAAGGTCAAAGGTCAAAGAAGTCAAAGGTCAAAATTCTGTGTAGAAATTTTGAAGCCCTCACCTAGTGCCATCACATAAAGCAAACGGAATCGAAATCGGGTTAGAAATGGCGAAGGAGTAGCATTTTGTAGCCAATGTACAATATAGGTCAAAAATCAAGGTCAAAGGTCAAAGAAGTCAAAGGTCAAAATTCTGTGTAGAAGTTTTGAAGCCCTCACCTAGTGCCATCACATAAAGCAAACGGAATCGAAATCGGGTTAGAAATGGCGAAGGAGTAGCATTTTGAAGCAAAATGTACAATATAGGTCAAAGGTCAAGGTCAAAGGTCACAACTGAAATTCTGTGTAGAAGTTTCAAAGCTCCCATGTAGTGCTATCATATAAAGCAAACAGAATCAAAATTGGCTCATAAATGACAGAGAAGTAGCAAATTGAACATTTTGATCACACACGGACGCACAGACAGACGGACGCACAGACAGACGGACGGACGGACACACGGACACACACACGTACGGAGCCCGTTTCATAGTCCCCTGCTCGAACTCGTTCGGCGTGGGACAATTACCTGCTTTCAGGGTTTTTGTTTTGTTAATCCTTCATTACTTATGATACTTTTTAGTCCTAGACAGTATTCAAAGTCTGAAAGATACATCTTTTTATCAGAAGCAATCATTATGTGATATGCTAATTAAAGCACACTTGATCTGTTAAGGACACTTATTTTGCTATAACACCAATTTTCCATAGACACCTGCCGGAGCACACATGTACTCGGAACTTGTGTTCAAAAGGGCAAATGCAAATTGCACAGATTACATGCTGCATTCATTTGTTTGTAAAGTTGACATGGACACTGCAGTTACTCAAGATTATATGCAACCTGGAACTCACTGTGAATACTCATTCTCACCTGGGCCCTGTCCCGTGGCGATATGGTCAGCTTCAGCTTGGCTGGCTTGGAAGGGACCCGAGTCCTGTAGAGCAGGAAACCGTAGCCCTGGCCACCCCCGTTATTGATTGGAAGCTTCTCCATTGCCTGCACGTCATCATTGTAGATGGGCTTCTGCATGGTTGAGAATGGGGAGGAGCATGTGTACACAAAGAGGGTGACTTGAGAAGGAAAATGTCTCACAGGCAACACACCCTGATGCTAAACAGCTTTATGAGGTGAGCTGACAATGGAGAGAGATTTCAGTATAAGCATGTATCTACATACCTCCCTACATCTAAATATTTCATACCAAACACTCTCCTGATGATACTAGGATATGAAAACCAGTTAAATGTTTTGTGAGCCAAAAAATAATGACTTTGGATAAATATCTTGACAAAAGAGATCTTCATTTAACATCACATGGCAGACAAGGTATGAAAATGAATGAGATTTAAATGTGTAGGACATACATAAATATGACTGATACACAAATATATATTATGTACGTGAATACTCACCCCTACAATTTCCAGTACTGATGGAAATGAAAGACTCTCTTGAACTTTGACCTCTGGATACGCCACTTTACCAATGGCCACAGGAAGATCCGGCAAGTGACTGGGAACTATAACAACATTTATTGAAGAAAAGTGTTGGAAGAAAATATGCATTAAACTCAGTGCTCAGCATCTTGAAATGAACTAAAGTGACCTCATATTCTTGCATCTACTGAGTACAGAGATATCATTTGATATACCTGAGTTACCAATTACAAATATCATGCTCCACGGCACCCTGTTACATAAAAAGATGGAATCAAACGTAAGTCAGAAAATCAAACATACATTAGGTATCAGTTAATCGGAGTTGAGTATTCAGAGACCTATGTTTGATTTTCTGTCTTCTGTTTAATCTCAACTTTTAAGCAACAGGGCCCTGATTATTGTTCTTCAAACCTGTGATACCAAAACATGTATTAGATTGATGTGTTGAATACATAGACTATTTTTGTGGACACAAAACACTGATATTGCTGTGTATTTAAACCCCTCCCCCCCCCCCCCCCCCCCCCCCCCAACCCGGTCACGGGGATCATTCTGTCTGCTGACAATTGGTTAATGCAACAATAAGTATCAATGGTACTTCGTATTGCTATTCATGATATGCAAATATTAAAAGCTGGAGCACAGATTGTTGAAATCAACATTTTCATTGTGAGGGCAATAAAGACAAAACTTGTCACAGCTGCAGCAAACTATTCTGCTTCTGCACATCAACATTTAATGAAAGCAATGCATTCATAGTTTTCTGTGCAAAGAGAGCAATGGGTTCACTTTTACCTGATCTCAATATTGTGTACAAATGCACTCATGACTCTTGATGTAACAACAAAATTTTACAGTCTATAGTCCAAGTCTAAAAATTAATTTACAAAAAATACTAATAAATAACTTGTTAAGTTTCTCTTAATACTAATGTCATCTTCAAAATGATCAAATCATTATCAGTGCTAACAGGAAATCTAGAAAACTTAATAACGTTTACTGCTAGGATTTTTTTCTGTCCTCACAGAGCATTTGATAGGTACATATCTCTCTCGGCTGTATAGAGCTTTTCCCACTCATTCATATTTCTTTTATCTTGTTGTCTTTCCATTCAGCCATCCATTCATCTATCTATCCATCCATCCATCTTTATTATTCATTAATCAATCTATCCTTCCTCTATCCTTGCCTCAATACAATTCAAAAGCTCTTGTACAAGACAATGTACAGGAGGAATATGCCAAGTACTGAGGTCTGAGAGTACTTGCACACAAAAAAAAAAGTCTAAAAAAAATCCCAAAACTTATGAAAAACAAAAAGGTCTCATGTGCAAAAAACTGAACATTTCAATGTATTTGAATCGCTAAAAATCTGCAAAGTGGGTTTGGGGCCGAGGAAAAGAATCTGAAATCAGATTGAACTCTCACATCCCAGTAAGTAAGACTTGATAAGTAAGACATGCTTTATCATGCATGTGATAAACATCAACCTTGACCCATTCAGACTTGCGTTCAGCACGGTGCTGAGCTGCAAAAGTGCAGAGCCACATATACCTCGTCCTTTGCCAGTGTATTTCTGGATAATCTCCTTGAGTTTGAAGAACTTCTCAGTAGTGTCCCCTGCTTCAGATAATGGAGCATCATAATCTAGAGGGATATAAAGAGTAGAGCATATCAACATTCAGACGTAAAGGAAATGCACACCTCATTTACGGCGTACAATTCATCAAACGTATAAATGTGAATTCAGTGAATGCAGACAGAGCAGTGAAACATATACACGTAGTGACAGTTCATAGGAAATCAAAAACAAAAGTTGTCCAAAAGTTTATTACAGCTGTAATTCTTTCTTCCGCTCTCAAAATCAAAACAGAGTTTTGATTTATGAATATCAGTAAGATGACAAATTTGTATTTAACCCTTTCGCGTCTTTGCACATCTCGCTAATTTCGCAAAACTAAAAACATCACAAAATATTCAGCGTAGTACAGGTAAATTACGTGTAAGTCTATGGGAGCGCTGCAGTATCGTAATGTAAGGTTGTATCAATTCTGATTTTCTAGACTGAATATTCATTTTTCTATCATCTCCAGAGTACAAATGATTACTATCAGAGCAGAGAGTTCATGACATCTTCCATGCATAGCTCACCATAGCTGGTAATAGTAGGTTTATAACCTCCATCATAGTTGCCGCCATTCATAAAGCCAAAGTTGGTGCCACCATGGTACATGTAAAAATTCACCGATGCACCTTTCTCCAAGATGGCTTTCGTCAAGCCAGCAAGTCCTACAAAGAAAAATAAATAAATAAATAAATACATACATAAATGAATAAATAAATACATAAATAAATAAATACATAAATACATCAATAAATAAATAAATAAATAAATAAATAAATAAAAAAATAGACTTGTCAATCACACCATCTTACAAGTTTCTTGAAAGCTTGCTAATAATGCTAACAGTGATAATGGTAACTGCAGAGTACACTAAATAGGAAAGAATCATGCAAAGAAGATATCAGAGTGAAGTCTGGTTGCACACTTTTTAAAAAGCATGTCAATTTTCCCAGTGGCAACTTGTGATGTCCAGTGCACCGAATGGAAAATCATCGTCATTAATCAAGCTTAAGAAAAAGCATAGCTAAAAGTAAAAATAATGCAATGTATTAGGCTGTGGGGTAGTAAGCCTCCTATTCATTGAAGATGTCTCTACAGATAGAAAGCCAACCACTGTAAACAGTTAATTTTGACAGCAAAGTTTAGCATGTTCCTTGTATGTTTTATAATTAGTAAATTTTTTGGAAGTGCGGCATTTGTTTGGGAAACTGAGGTGCACTTTCAATTAGAAAATGTCTTCCTACAGCTGATTTGAAAGAGGCAGTTGGCTCCAGATCTACAAATGTATCTACAAAAAAGTAAAATTGTTTCTACACAAATACAGTATCTGTTTGTAAAGACAATTAGTAAATTTGCATGCCTAAGAATTGTCATGAAAAGGACAAGCTGTATGCATGCCATGATGCCAACTGCTGTGTCTTATCCCTTCTGTCTTTTGTGCACTGTTTCCAATTTTTTTTTTTTTTTTTTTTTTTTTTGGGGGGGGGGGGGGGGGGGGGGGGGGGAGAAGAAACCCAAAGCTTCCAGCAAGCCCGGACTGATATAAAGTACAATGCAAATAACCACTGATTAGCTGAAAAAACAGTGCCACACAATGCCATAAAAAAATAAATCAAGCTGAAGTTGAGAGCGTGGACGGTTGGGAGTACCTTCAGGCTCGTAGATGTGGTGCTTCTCGCCCCAGTGGTCAAACCAGCCTGACCAGAACTCCATGGCCATCAGCGGCATGTCATTCCCCTGAAGGAGGTCCAAATCAAACAAGGGTCATGGTGTAACATGTCTTCTTTTTGAGACTAGTTATATAAGCAGGACTACCAACAATCATACCTGAAAGTCAGGGAGGTTTCAAAGAGAAATCAGGGAGGTACTTTCAAGATTATATCCTTGTGCAGAGATGCCAACTTCTCGACATAAAAACCAAAAATAAATCAAATATCCTAAAAAATCAGATCTTGGAGAGGAAAATCAGATTATGAAATCTTGAAACCACCACTAGCTCGCTCGCCCTGGGCCCCTAGTAAAATGTCAGAAGAAATGTTTCCCTGGTAAGAATGGGCAAGTAAAATGTTGCTACCTCATCAACATTGATGAGAAAATTGTAAAGTATCCCCTTATTTCCTTCCTATTTTCACAAAGTGGAGGCCAGCCATTCAACATTTTAGTAGGGGTCGTAGGTATTTACAATTGTAGTAGTGCATCTTTCTATATGATAATGTGGTTTTCTACAGTTTTCTGTGGTTTATATTGGCTTAATTTTCTTTTATTTCAAAGATGAAAGGTCATATTTTTGAGAGGCAATATCGTATTATTGTATTTCACTGTTTATCGTACTAAATACAATAAAATTGTATTGGTTGGCATCTCTGCTTGTGTATCATATGCATCTCTCAAAAGCATTGAAAAATGATCCTCAAAGCAAGCTTTTATATGTCAATAGTGACATTGCATCACAAAACCAACAAAAAGTTGCACACCCCTTGATTTTACATGAGGACTCAAAAAAGGTAAAACAGGTCAACAAGTCAATTTAGAGTTTTCCATATTTTCTGAAAGAACTATTCTTCTTCTACGTTTGTCTTGAGTTTGGGATCATAAAATCTGTGACTGATATAACTTCCTGCCAGAGATATTTCAATCAATATTTCAAGCCCAAACATAACCTGTCAGCCGGACATTGCATGCAATCTAAAAAGGTGATGACTATGACAATTATCAAAAAGAAGAATTTGAGAGTGAAAACTGTTGTATCAATGTAAAACAACAACAACAAAACAAGACAAAAATTAGCTATTGTTATTGCTGATTCAAGTTTGGCATACATTTGTAGAATGTACTGTACATCCTTTTACACACTACTTATCTGGAACTAACCTGAAGGTCTATCAAGTTCTGGAAATGTTTGTCCACATTTTCCTGAAAGTTGGCTGTCATTAACACTAGAAACAAAAATACAACAAAAACAAAATTACAGGCCTGGAGGACAGCTGCATACAATACAGAAAACAATCTGAACTAAAAATAGCCATCATCAATTCCATCCCTCCTAGAGTGGAAGATTTTCACTGGGTGTCATTTAATTGCCAGTCTGAGAACAGATGTGGTTAGCTTGCAAAAAGTATCATTTTTAATATAATTTTAATAATCACTATTAATATCATTATTGTTTGTAATGTCATGTAATGTACAATGATATAAAGAAAATATAAAGATCATTCCACAAAGTTTGATTTTTTTTTCATTTTTTAAAGTACACATTCCCTCAACTTGCCAACATAAGTTAAGGGTAATATTGTTTCTCCAGCTTTCTAAAGAGGCAAGTCCAGCACTCTTTTACTTTGCCAGATATATATGGAAATATGTTGAATTCTAATTACTTCCATTCTTTTTATATACACGTATCATGTAACATCACAAACTATATAATAGTTGTCTTCTCATCCAACGATAGCTGCACAGAAACTTGATAAAGTCATAACTTTTGAATGAATTGTTCAATTTTCCTTAAACTTTCACTGGTGCATTCTACTAATAATGCTAAATTCACTCAATCCAAACATCTATTTTTGTGAACTTGCCTTTCATTAAACTGTCCATATACTCACTCACCTCCTGGTAATCGGCCATTTTCCATATGAGTCCTGGTATTGTCAGAGGTTAGCAGAAGTTCTGTTATACCACGCATAGTAAGTCCCTGCATGAGATATAAAGACACAGTTGTAATCATGACCTTTTCACTATTAACACATTTATTGCAACTGATCGACAAATTGCCCTACACTGACGTAAATAAGCGCAGAATTATAATTGTTGCTTTAGTAGTAGCCATGATAAAAGGTCATGGGCATACATACTTGCACAGGGTTCAAACCTACGACCTCCTGATCACCAGACAAGCGTCTTCTCCATTTGGTTCTATATCCTTATACACAAGAATTTCATTAATTTGAATAAATATGCAGTAACCGCTGCATGCTATAAGGCTTTCGAACCAACACTGGCTGTCAGGTGGAAGCTCAGTGGTCTAGTGGATAAGACACCTGTCCAGTGATCAGGGATCGTAGGTTCGAATCCTGCCCATGTATAAATTAATATAACTTTATATATCTTTTTTTTTTATGAAAAAAAAATTAACAATGTCATTAATACTTGCCTTATTACCTAAAAATTAACTTCCGAGGTACTATTTAGATATTGCTTTCATGCAGCCTCACATTACATCTCCTCCAGTAGAACATATTATACAACACCTGAAAACAATTTAGCTATCCAACTGGTCCACTGTACCAACGCACGCTGTGGCTGTCAGCCGTGCAGTTTTGTTTGAGCAAAAATGGATAGCGCATGGCCATTTCCACTGACTCCCGTGTTAAACTCACGATTGACTCAAAGTTTTTGTTCCATTGCACGGCTCTGATGTCACAATAAACAAACATTTGCTGCGCACACTCAACAAATACAAGCACGCTTAAAGCGTGTACTTTTGTCACTCATTTTTGTAAAGAATTTCAACTAATCGGTTTCGCATACGTACATGTACATACACACAGCTGTGTCTGTGCAACCACTCATTCGCCTTCCACGGAAAATGGCTGCCATTTCTGTGCTAACTTCAAGAATCTGTGTGGACCACATCTGTTGACGTGCGAGGTGTTGTATAAAACAGTGTATGGTTTTTACTCGTACAATGGAACAAGATTTCGCACTCGGTGAAAGATGAGGTGCACTATTCAACTCGGCTTTGCTTTAATACAGCGCCTCTATCTTTCACTTCGTGCGAAATCTTTGTACCATCGCACTCATGATCATTCACTATTTGTATGTACAACTTCCCACTCAGGGCCACGTAGTAGCCCCATGTTATAAGAACCAAACACTTCCAAACTTGAAGTCATTAGAAAGCATTCTGGGATCAAACAATATCATGAAGGAATGCTTTCATTTCGAGGAGGATTTATTCTTAAATGTATGAAATGTAAATCCCAGAAATTTTGATAGGTGTTGGGATTATCACACTTATTCTGACTG
>NW_027273423.1:22500-27500 GCF_040938485.1 Diadema antillarum | reverse complement strand
CTATGGCACAATAGTCTACCCATACATAATGCACACGTAGTACAGCCACTGGAGAGTAGTCTCTGTCTGTACATAGCTCTCTGATCTTTTGGTCTTTTTGGTCCTGATCTTTGCCTAAACTTAGCACTAAGTCTTCAATGATGGATTTCTCCCTTGATATGGATGGCGTCGTCATGGTTGGGGGCCTCGGCCTGGCCAGGGCAATGAGGAATGAAAAATTTTTCATGCTCTCGGCATCCACCAAACGTGCAAGCGAGAAAAACATGGGGATACCAGAGCCCTATAGGCGTTCGGGCCTACTTGTACAGGCAGGCCACATTGGTGGGCTCAAGGGCTACCTGCTCACCGACTTCACACTGAAGCAGTTGTGCGGGCGTATGAAACGGTAAGCTAGCCCAAACAGTCCTTTTTAGGGCTATACAAATACACATAAATACACATATGCCCTGGACCTGGTCCTGGACCTGGCTAATCAGGACCAATTTTCACACATATGTAATGTACTGAAACTTCAAACACGGCTAGGAGCAAGAGTGATTAGAGTTACATTTTGAAACTTACATGTTATGAAGTTGGGACACACAACATTATTTTCGGGGAGTTTGAATTCCAAAAAATTATTAGTCTTCCTTCCAGACGCTTTCAAATATTGTGAAACGCAAAAATTTGAAGACGGCTGGAGTAATGAGTAATATTTGGGTTATGTTTGGAAACTCGCATATGTTAGACTTGGGACCCGCCACAATGTTTTTGGGGATTTTTAACTTTGAAATATGATTAGTCTTCCCTCCAGACGCTTTGAAATATTGTGAATTAATGTTCCTGGCTAATCAGAACCAAATCACTAGGGTTAGGTAATTTCAAAGACGGCTAGGACTCGTGTAGGAGCAACAGTTATTGGAGTTTTATTTTGAAACTCACATATGTTAGCCTTGGGAGTTGCCAAATTATTTTTCGGGAGTTTCAATTCCGAAATATGATTAGTCTTCCTTCCAGACGCTTTCAAATACTGTGAAATATTGTCTGTACCGGTATATGTGCAAAAATTCAAAGACGGCTGGATCACATATGGTAGACTGGGGGCCAAATCACTAGGGTTAGGTAATTTCAAAGACGGCTAGGACTCGTGTAGGAGCAACAGTTATTGGAGTTTTATTTTGAAACTCACATATGTTAGCCTTGGGAGTTGGCAAATTATTTTTCGGGAGTTTCAATTCCGAAATATGATTAGTCTTCCTTCCAGACGCTTTCAAATACTGTGAAATATTGTCTGTACCGGTATATGTGCAAAAATTCAAAGACGGCTGGATCACATATGGTAGACTGGGGGGCCCGCCAAAGTATTGTTGGGCAGTTTGAATTCTGAAATACGATTAGACTGGTCCTGGCTAATCAGGACCAAAAACACATAGATAATTTTAAAGACGGCTAGGAGCAAGATTTATTTAAATATTAGAGTTAGATTTTGAAACTCACATACGTTATACCTGTGATCCGTCAAATTATTTTGGGGGAGTTTGAGTTCTGAAATATGATTAGTCTTCCTTCCAGACACTTTCAGATATTGTATAGACTATGGAGAAAATCCTGGGCCTGGTCTTGGTTCTGGCCTCGGACCAGGTCTTGGTACTTGCCTTGGATCTGGTCTTGGTCCTGGTCTTGGTCCTAGAGGCTTGGCCTTGTTTAAATCACTACATTTCTTTTGGCTGTTTCCAATCACAGATTCCTGGCAGAATCCACCGACATGGAATCTCTTGGGTTAGATAATGCCTGGGCTGGCCATCTAGCTTCTGCAGAGGAGGTCGAGGACTGCATGGAGAGGGGAGGCTACCAGCACCTCACAATCAATGGGCCATTCCTCCATCGGTTCGGCATGTGGATGACGCAGGATCTCGCCCGGACAGGCGAAGATCATTATCTTCGCTTTGCCATCTTAGAGTTTGGAATGCAGATGCCCGTGGTGTCCTACGAGATCCTCCTGCACAGCCTGCCACAGGAGGAGGTAACAACCATAATAACATTAGAATTTTAAATTATAATAATACAACATATGAGAAAAAGCAAGTTGATTTCTTTATTCTCAATTTTCTCGGCAATTCCTAACCCTATCTTGCGGTCATCTCGTTTACTATCATAATCATTTCAGATCGAGTACTCACAGATCCATGTCGGCATCAACATGAAAATTGCAGGGGCACGGGTGAGCCTCAACGGACTCATGCGCAAGCAGCTGGCCAGGGAGGGGCAAGTGTACCAGCCCCTTGGGGACGGCCTGGGGCTGACGGGGATTTTCACTTCGGCGGCAGAGGGCACCCTTTTAGAATTGGTAAGTAAATACTTTCATTAGTGTATGAAAAAATCTGACTGGATGATGTGATTCTTGATTCATTGTTTTTTTCTTTTCCTTCTCCTATGATGCAGACCAAGGTGGTGTCTGGAGTCAACAGCCTGTCCAAGATCAGGGCATACTACCCTGCCCTAATGCACACCAGGCCGCCCCATCTCCGAGATGCAAGAAAGGTCCGTGGCCTCCTCCTGGCCTCTGCTCTCACTTCCCCTACTCCCGCCTTCAGGGAACTTCATCACCGGCGTCACCTCTTCACCCAGGCCCTGCGGGGTGCGGTGGCCGTCCTCCGAGGTGGCACAACATTCCGGGTGGAGGTAAGACCAGGACCAAGACCGGGATTAAGACCAGGACCAAGAAAATGACTCACACCAGGACTCAGACCTCGATCAACACCAGGACTTAGAACAGGGCAAGGACAAGGACCACGACCAGAACCAAGACCAGGACAGAGACATGGAACAAGACCAGGACAACTTAGCCAAACGCTAACCTTCTGTTTTTACCCATTTGATGTATTGTTCTACCTTTTTCTTACAGCTTGTCTTGGAGGGCATAACAGAGCTGCCAGACGCAGTCATGGATCCGGCGAATGGATTTATCAACTCCTGGATCGAGGCAGAGGCACTTATTCTAAGGCCGGAGTTGGACCTCGATCAGGACCTGGAGACAATGCTGGCAGTTCTCGACGGGGAGAGCACCTGTATCCTCCGGAGAGTTGCTGCTGCTGCCTACCTAACCTTTTGGTTAGATGGAGGCACTCTCCGGGTGGACTACAGGGCCCTCAAGATGGCCCTTGGAACCACCGTTGGGAGGTAATTACCTTACTGATGCGTGTAATGTCCCATCCTTTTTTCACATGAATTTGGAGCAAAATTAGGGGTGGGACTTTACCCGCGGACCGAAGCCCGACGTGAATAAAATGTTCTGAAATTTGCGGGTGGGACATTACACGTGTTAGTACGGTATATGTAATAGTACCATAATTCTAACCCAAACCCTAACCCTACTTCTCATGGACATTAAATGGTTATAAATGCTCTTCTGGCAGATCCAACCTAAAGCCAGTCACCTGGGATCTGGGGCACATCGATCACCACAGCCTCCAAGACGGAGATGCCAAATGCCTGGCCAAGTCGGCAGCTGCCCTTCTCCAGACCGACCCCAAACCCCTGGAGTGGGCTCTGGAACATCTAGCAGACGGTAAATATATTCAAAAAATTAAATAACTACCAACCATTTCAATAACTTTTTTTAAATTATGGCTCTGATTTTTTTACTTATATCTTTGCTTTCCAAATATACTACAGCCTGTGACACCTGTGCTACCCCGGAGAGAAGGATCAGATTCAATCAGGAGCTCCTCCTTCGTGTGGCCTCCTGCTGGGCTGGGCAGGCACGCTTCAACTTAAACTTCTTCAGACAACCACGCATAGACTGTGCCCAGGGCACGATGTCCCCACAGGAGCTCGGAGCCTGTCTCACCCAGGAGAGAGAGCAGAAAGGATTTTCAGCCCTCCTGACTGCAATTTTCAAAGAGCTCATCAAAGCCAGTGGAGCAGACGCAGAGTAAGTTACACATACTACTGTATTCAGTTTAGTTTGCTGACAACAGTACTTACTCATACATTTTCTCATGGATTTCTTTTTTTTTATTCACAGCGCTACAACAGTAGCCACTGCCCTCATCCGCGACCAGCGGATTGACGCATTCCAGAGGCTCCCGCCGGTGTTTCCCAGGGCAGAGAGACGGCGGTTAGCCCGCATCGAGACGGAGGAGTTGGCGCGGCGCATGGTGGAGGCCTGCGACTTCATTCGGGCCGCGGATGTCTCCTTGGAGACCATGCCGAGTCTGCGCCAGATTAATCCAAGCAACCCAACGGCCGTCTCTGCCTTTCGTCTGGCGGAGATGCTTGTCCAGGATGAGGGGGCCAACGTGCTGAGTGCCACTGACATCATCCTGGCCTTGTGTATCACGTCAGAGGCAGAGCGACGGAGGCGGAGGAAGGACCCCCTGTGGCATCCATGGGTCTCATGGAAACATTTTCATCGGGCACTTCCGGCTCCACTCAACGACATCATCTATCTCCTCCACCAGAATGATCTCATCGACCCCATGCCAGAGACCGAGCCGCCGCCCCGCTACCCCTTCTTCGGTCTGTGGCAGATCACGGACTTTGCCACACGGGTCGACGCCTACATTGCCCGCCAGCACGCACAACACCAGGCTGACGAGCAGGACGACGGGGAGGAGCAAGAGCTGCCAGAGCCTCCAGAAGAGGACGAGGACTCAGAGCCAGAGGCTGAGGCCGTCCAGCCACGGGTCCGGAAGGTTCGAGTCAGAGGAATGCATGCCCTGCTCGCGGAGAAGGAGCACGTTGTAAGTATTATTACTGCGGAAGACTAGATCCCCTCTGTCAAGAATAGGGTTAAAGTTGATTAATGCTTTTCTTTTTTTTTAATCTATAGAATGTCCCTGAAGAACCCGTCCAAGGAGACAGACGAAAGAGGGAGCAGAAGGCAGTGGAGAGGACAGTGGTTCGCCGCCTAAGGGGGATCAAAGCGCTCCTCGAGGAGAAGAGGGCCCAGGGGTTAGAGTTTTAGTGAAATAAACCACTAAAAAATGAAACAAAACAGCCCTTCTCAGGGCTAGTGG
>NW_027273423.1:12500-17500 GCF_040938485.1 Diadema antillarum | reverse complement strand
TAGTCTTTGCTCCAGACCCTTCTAAAGTTACCATAGGTTTGTACATAGAAAACATATGAAAGCGGATGGATGCAAGACTAATATTAGTTAAGGACTCAAGCTGTTCCAAAAGTATGTGACTGGGCCAAGGTATATTATTTGTTAGTTTCAAAGTGTAACTCCATTTAGTCTTTGCTCCAGACGCTTTTGAAATTTTCAATATTTAAAGACGTTTGAACTAAGACTAACCATAGTTAAGGAATGGTACCTCTGTAAAATGATTGAGAATGTGTAAAGTCTAAGATATGTTAATTTAAGAAATTAACTCTTATTAGTGTTGCTTCCAGTCGTTTTTGAAATATCATGTACAATTCCTCTGGGAGGGTGAAAAAAAATTCTAAGTCCGAAAAACCCATAGGGTTTGTACACATGCACTAGGCCTATGGGGTATTCTACGCTACGGGTTAAAACCCATAGGGTTTGTACACATGCACTAAGCCTATGGCACAATAGTCTACCCATACATAATGCACACGTAGTACAGCCACTGGAGAGTAGTCTCTGTCTGTACATAGCTCTCTGATCTTTTGGTCTTTTTGGTCCTGATCTTTGCCTAAACTTAGCACTAAGTCTTCAATGATGGATTTCTCCCTTGATATGGATGGCGTCGTCATGGTTGGGGGCCTCGGCCTGGCCAGGGCAATGAGGAATGAAAAATTTTTCATGCTCTCGGCATCCACCAAACGTGCAAGCGAGAAAAACATGGGGATACCAGAGCCCTATAGGCGTTCGGGCCTACTTGTACAGGCAGGCCACATTGGTGGGCTCAAGGGCTACCTGCTCACCGACTTCACACTGAAGCAGTTGTGCGGGCGTATGAAACGGTAAGCTAGCCCAAACAGTCCTTTTTAGGGCTATACAAATACACATAAATACACATATGCCCTGGACCTGGTCCTGGACCTGGCTAATCAGGACCAATTTTCACACATATGTAATGTACTGAAACTTCAAACACGGCTAGGAGCAAGAGTGATTAGAGTTACATTTTGAAACTTACATGTTATGAAGTTGGGACACACAACATTATTTTCGGGGAGTTTGAATTCCAAAAAATTATTAGTCTTCCTTCCAGACGCTTTCAAATATTGTGAAACGCAAAAATTTGAAGACGGCTGGAGTAATGAGTAATATTTGGGTTATGTTTGGAAACTCGCATATGTTAGACTTGGGACCCGCCACAATGTTTTTGGGGATTTTTAACTTTGAAATATGATTAGTCTTCCCTCCAGACGCTTTGAAATATTGTGAATTAATGTTCCTGGCTAATCAGAACCAAATCACTAGGGTTAGGTAATTTCAAAGACGGCTAGGACTCGTGTAGGAGCAACAGTTATTGGAGTTTTATTTTGAAACTCACATATGTTAGCCTTGGGAGTTGCCAAATTATTTTTCGGGAGTTTCAATTCCGAAATATGATTAGTCTTCCTTCCAGACGCTTTCAAATACTGTGAAATATTGTCTGTACCGGTATATGTGCAAAAATTCAAAGACGGCTGGATCACATATGGTAGACTGGGGGCCAAATCACTAGGGTTAGGTAATTTCAAAGACGGCTAGGACTCGTGTAGGAGCAACAGTTATTGGAGTTTTATTTTGAAACTCACATATGTTAGCCTTGGGAGTTGGCAAATTATTTTTCGGGAGTTTCAATTCCGAAATATGATTAGTCTTCCTTCCAGACGCTTTCAAATACTGTGAAATATTGTCTGTACCGGTATATGTGCAAAAATTCAAAGACGGCTGGATCACATATGGTAGACTGGGGGGCCCGCCAAAGTATTGTTGGGCAGTTTGAATTCTGAAATACGATTAGACTGGTCCTGGCTAATCAGGACCAAAAACACATAGATAATTTTAAAGACGGCTAGGAGCAAGATTTATTTAAATATTAGAGTTAGATTTTGAAACTCACATACGTTATACCTGTGATCCGTCAAATTATTTTGGGGGAGTTTGAGTTCTGAAATATGATTAGTCTTCCTTCCAGACACTTTCAGATATTGTATAGACTATGGAGAAAATCCTGGGCCTGGTCTTGGTTCTGGCCTCGGACCAGGTCTTGGTACTTGCCTTGGATCTGGTCTTGGTCCTGGTCTTGGTCCTAGAGGCTTGGCCTTGTTTAAATCACTACATTTCTTTTGGCTGTTTCCAATCACAGATTCCTGGCAGAATCCACCGACATGGAATCTCTTGGGTTAGATAATGCCTGGGCTGGCCATCTAGCTTCTGCAGAGGAGGTCGAGGACTGCATGGAGAGGGGAGGCTACCAGCACCTCACAATCAATGGGCCATTCCTCCATCGGTTCGGCATGTGGATGACGCAGGATCTCGCCCGGACAGGCGAAGATCATTATCTTCGCTTTGCCATCTTAGAGTTTGGAATGCAGATGCCCGTGGTGTCCTACGAGATCCTCCTGCACAGCCTGCCACAGGAGGAGGTAACAACCATAATAACATTAGAATTTTAAATTATAATAATACAACATATGAGAAAAAGCAAGTTGATTTCTTTATTCTCAATTTTCTCGGCAATTCCTAACCCTATCTTGCGGTCATCTCGTTTACTATCATAATCATTTCAGATCGAGTACTCACAGATCCATGTCGGCATCAACATGAAAATTGCAGGGGCACGGGTGAGCCTCAACGGACTCATGCGCAAGCAGCTGGCCAGGGAGGGGCAAGTGTACCAGCCCCTTGGGGACGGCCTGGGGCTGACGGGGATTTTCACTTCGGCGGCAGAGGGCACCCTTTTAGAATTGGTAAGTAAATACTTTCATTAGTGTATGAAAAAATCTGACTGGATGATGTGATTCTTGATTCATTGTTTTTTTCTTTTCCTTCTCCTATGATGCAGACCAAGGTGGTGTCTGGAGTCAACAGCCTGTCCAAGATCAGGGCATACTACCCTGCCCTAATGCACACCAGGCCGCCCCATCTCCGAGATGCAAGAAAGGTCCGTGGCCTCCTCCTGGCCTCTGCTCTCACTTCCCCTACTCCCGCCTTCAGGGAACTTCATCACCGGCGTCACCTCTTCACCCAGGCCCTGCGGGGTGCGGTGGCCGTCCTCCGAGGTGGCACAACATTCCGGGTGGAGGTAAGACCAGGACCAAGACCGGGATTAAGACCAGGACCAAGAAAATGACTCACACCAGGACTCAGACCTCGATCAACACCAGGACTTAGAACAGGGCAAGGACAAGGACCACGACCAGAACCAAGACCAGGACAGAGACATGGAACAAGACCAGGACAACTTAGCCAAACGCTAACCTTCTGTTTTTACCCATTTGATGTATTGTTCTACCTTTTTCTTACAGCTTGTCTTGGAGGGCATAACAGAGCTGCCAGACGCAGTCATGGATCCGGCGAATGGATTTATCAACTCCTGGATCGAGGCAGAGGCACTTATTCTAAGGCCGGAGTTGGACCTCGATCAGGACCTGGAGACAATGCTGGCAGTTCTCGACGGGGAGAGCACCTGTATCCTCCGGAGAGTTGCTGCTGCTGCCTACCTAACCTTTTGGTTAGATGGAGGCACTCTCCGGGTGGACTACAGGGCCCTCAAGATGGCCCTTGGAACCACCGTTGGGAGGTAATTACCTTACTGATGCGTGTAATGTCCCATCCTTTTTTCACATGAATTTGGAGCAAAATTAGGGGTGGGACTTTACCCGCGGACCGAAGCCCGACGTGAATAAAATGTTCTGAAATTTGCGGGTGGGACATTACACGTGTTAGTACGGTATATGTAATAGTACCATAATTCTAACCCAAACCCTAACCCTACTTCTCATGGACATTAAATGGTTATAAATGCTCTTCTGGCAGATCCAACCTAAAGCCAGTCACCTGGGATCTGGGGCACATCGATCACCACAGCCTCCAAGACGGAGATGCCAAATGCCTGGCCAAGTCGGCAGCTGCCCTTCTCCAGACCGACCCCAAACCCCTGGAGTGGGCTCTGGAACATCTAGCAGACGGTAAATATATTCAAAAAATTAAATAACTACCAACCATTTCAATAACTTTTTTTAAATTATGGCTCTGATTTTTTTACTTATATCTTTGCTTTCCAAATATACTACAGCCTGTGACACCTGTGCTACCCCGGAGAGAAGGATCAGATTCAATCAGGAGCTCCTCCTTCGTGTGGCCTCCTGCTGGGCTGGGCAGGCACGCTTCAACTTAAACTTCTTCAGACAACCACGCATAGACTGTGCCCAGGGCACGATGTCCCCACAGGAGCTCGGAGCCTGTCTCACCCAGGAGAGAGAGCAGAAAGGATTTTCAGCCCTCCTGACTGCAATTTTCAAAGAGCTCATCAAAGCCAGTGGAGCAGACGCAGAGTAAGTTACACATACTACTGTATTCAGTTTAGTTTGCTGACAACAGTACTTACTCATACATTTTCTCATGGATTTCTTTTTTTTTATTCACAGCGCTACAACAGTAGCCACTGCCCTCATCCGCGACCAGCGGATTGACGCATTCCAGAGGCTCCCGCCGGTGTTTCCCAGGGCAGAGAGACGGCGGTTAGCCCGCATCGAGACGGAGGAGTTGGCGCGGCGCATGGTGGAGGCCTGCGACTTCATTCGGGCCGCGGATGTCTCCTTGGAGACCATGCCGAGTCTGCGCCAGATTAATCCAAGCAACCCAACGGCCGTCTCTGCCTTTCGTCTGGCGGAGATGCTTGTCCAGGATGAGGGGGCCAACGTGCTGAGTGCCACTGACATCATCCTGGCCTTGTGTATCACGTCAGAGGCAGAGCGACGGAGGCGGAGGAAGGACCCCCTGTGGCATCCATGGGTCTCATGGAAACATTTTCATCGGGCACTTCCGGCTCCACTCAACGACATCATCTATCTCCTCCACCAGAATGATCTCATCGACCCCATGCCAGAGACCGAGCCGCCGCCCCGCTACCCCTTCTTCGGTCTGTGGCAGATCACGGACTT
>NW_027273423.1:0-7500 GCF_040938485.1 Diadema antillarum | reverse complement strand
AGACTAATATTAGTTAAGGACTCAAACTTTCCCAAATCATGTGACTGGTCCAAGGTCTAGTATTTGTTAGTTTCAAAGTGTAACTCTATTTAGTCTTTGTTCCAGACCCTTCTAAAGTTACCATAGGTTTGTACATAGAAAATATATGAAAGCGACTGAATGCAAGACTAATATTAGTTAAGGACTAAAACTTTCCCCAAATCATGTGACTGGTCCAAGGTCTAATATTTGTTAGTTTCAAAGTGTAACTCTATTTAGTCTTTGCTCCAGACCCTTCTAAAGTTACCATAGGTTTGTACATAGAAAACATATGAAAGCGGATGGATGCAAGACTAATATTAGTTAAGGACTCAAGCTGTTCCAAAAGTATGTGACTGGGCCAAGGTATATTATTTGTTAGTTTCAAAGTGTAACTCCATTTAGTCTTTGCTCCAGACGCTTTTGAAATTTTCAATATTTAAAGACGTTTGAACTAAGACTAACCATAGTTAAGGAATGGTACCTCTGTAAAATGATTGAGAATGTGTAAAGTCTAAGATATGTTAATTTAAGAAATTAACTCTTATTAGTGTTGCTTCCAGTCGTTTTTGAAATATCATGTACAATTCCTCTGGGAGGGTGAAAAAAAATTCTAAGTCCGAAAAACCCATAGGGTTTGTACACATGCACTAGGCCTATGGGGTATTCTACGCTACGGGTTAAAACCCATAGGGTTTGTACACATGCACTAAGCCTATGGCACAATAGTCTACCCATACATAATGCACACGTAGTACAGCCACTGGAGAGTAGTCTCTGTCTGTACATAGCTCTCTGATCTTTTGGTCTTTTTGGTCCTGATCTTTGCCTAAACTTAGCACTAAGTCTTCAATGATGGATTTCTCCCTTGATATGGATGGCGTCGTCATGGTTGGGGGCCTCGGCCTGGCCAGGGCAATGAGGAATGAAAAATTTTTCATGCTCTCGGCATCCACCAAACGTGCAAGCGAGAAAAACATGGGGATACCAGAGCCCTATAGGCGTTCGGGCCTACTTGTACAGGCAGGCCACATTGGTGGGCTCAAGGGCTACCTGCTCACCGACTTCACACTGAAGCAGTTGTGCGGGCGTATGAAACGGTAAGCTAGCCCAAACAGTCCTTTTTAGGGCTATACAAATACACATAAATACACATATGCCCTGGACCTGGTCCTGGACCTGGCTAATCAGGACCAATTTTCACACATATGTAATGTACTGAAACTTCAAACACGGCTAGGAGCAAGAGTGATTAGAGTTACATTTTGAAACTTACATGTTATGAAGTTGGGACACACAACATTATTTTCGGGGAGTTTGAATTCCAAAAAATTATTAGTCTTCCTTCCAGACGCTTTCAAATATTGTGAAACGCAAAAATTTGAAGACGGCTGGAGTAATGAGTAATATTTGGGTTATGTTTGGAAACTCGCATATGTTAGACTTGGGACCCGCCACAATGTTTTTGGGGATTTTTAACTTTGAAATATGATTAGTCTTCCCTCCAGACGCTTTGAAATATTGTGAATTAATGTTCCTGGCTAATCAGAACCAAATCACTAGGGTTAGGTAATTTCAAAGACGGCTAGGACTCGTGTAGGAGCAACAGTTATTGGAGTTTTATTTTGAAACTCACATATGTTAGCCTTGGGAGTTGCCAAATTATTTTTCGGGAGTTTCAATTCCGAAATATGATTAGTCTTCCTTCCAGACGCTTTCAAATACTGTGAAATATTGTCTGTACCGGTATATGTGCAAAAATTCAAAGACGGCTGGATCACATATGGTAGACTGGGGGCCAAATCACTAGGGTTAGGTAATTTCAAAGACGGCTAGGACTCGTGTAGGAGCAACAGTTATTGGAGTTTTATTTTGAAACTCACATATGTTAGCCTTGGGAGTTGGCAAATTATTTTTCGGGAGTTTCAATTCCGAAATATGATTAGTCTTCCTTCCAGACGCTTTCAAATACTGTGAAATATTGTCTGTACCGGTATATGTGCAAAAATTCAAAGACGGCTGGATCACATATGGTAGACTGGGGGGCCCGCCAAAGTATTGTTGGGCAGTTTGAATTCTGAAATACGATTAGACTGGTCCTGGCTAATCAGGACCAAAAACACATAGATAATTTTAAAGACGGCTAGGAGCAAGATTTATTTAAATATTAGAGTTAGATTTTGAAACTCACATACGTTATACCTGTGATCCGTCAAATTATTTTGGGGGAGTTTGAGTTCTGAAATATGATTAGTCTTCCTTCCAGACACTTTCAGATATTGTATAGACTATGGAGAAAATCCTGGGCCTGGTCTTGGTTCTGGCCTCGGACCAGGTCTTGGTACTTGCCTTGGATCTGGTCTTGGTCCTGGTCTTGGTCCTAGAGGCTTGGCCTTGTTTAAATCACTACATTTC
This sequence comes from Diadema antillarum, assembly GCF_040938485.1. Taxonomy (NCBI): domain Eukaryota; kingdom Metazoa; phylum Echinodermata; class Echinoidea; order Diadematoida; family Diadematidae; genus Diadema; species Diadema antillarum. The sequence goes on along the minus strand of NW_027273423.1, from coordinate 5,067 downwards.
TTTTGGCTGTTTCCAATCACAGATTCCTGGCAGAATCCACCGACATGGAATCTCTTGGGTTAGATAATGCCTGGGCTGGCCATCTAGCTTCTGCAGAGGAGGTCGAGGACTGCATGGAGAGGGGAGGCTACCAGCACCTCACAATCAATGGGCCATTCCTCCATCGGTTCGGCATGTGGATGACGCAGGATCTCGCCCGGACAGGCGAAGATCATTATCTTCGCTTTGCCATCTTAGAGTTTGGAATGCAGATGCCCGTGGTGTCCTACGAGATCCTCCTGCACAGCCTGCCACAGGAGGAGGTAACAACCATAATAACATTAGAATTTTAAATTATAATAATACAACATATGAGAAAAAGCAAGTTGATTTCTTTATTCTCAATTTTCTCGGCAATTCCTAACCCTATCTTGCGGTCATCTCGTTTACTATCATAATCATTTCAGATCGAGTACTCACAGATCCATGTCGGCATCAACATGAAAATTGCAGGGGCACGGGTGAGCCTCAACGGACTCATGCGCAAGCAGCTGGCCAGGGAGGGGCAAGTGTACCAGCCCCTTGGGGACGGCCTGGGGCTGACGGGGATTTTCACTTCGGCGGCAGAGGGCACCCTTTTAGAATTGGTAAGTAAATACTTTCATTAGTGTATGAAAAAATCTGACTGGATGATGTGATTCTTGATTCATTGTTTTTTTCTTTTCCTTCTCCTATGATGCAGACCAAGGTGGTGTCTGGAGTCAACAGCCTGTCCAAGATCAGGGCATACTACCCTGCCCTAATGCACACCAGGCCGCCCCATCTCCGAGATGCAAGAAAGGTCCGTGGCCTCCTCCTGGCCTCTGCTCTCACTTCCCCTACTCCCGCCTTCAGGGAACTTCATCACCGGCGTCACCTCTTCACCCAGGCCCTGCGGGGTGCGGTGGCCGTCCTCCGAGGTGGCACAACATTCCGGGTGGAGGTAAGACCAGGACCAAGACCGGGATTAAGACCAGGACCAAGAAAATGACTCACACCAGGACTCAGACCTCGATCAACACCAGGACTTAGAACAGGGCAAGGACAAGGACCACGACCAGAACCAAGACCAGGACAGAGACATGGAACAAGACCAGGACAACTTAGCCAAACGCTAACCTTCTGTTTTTACCCATTTGATGTATTGTTCTACCTTTTTCTTACAGCTTGTCTTGGAGGGCATAACAGAGCTGCCAGACGCAGTCATGGATCCGGCGAATGGATTTATCAACTCCTGGATCGAGGCAGAGGCACTTATTCTAAGGCCGGAGTTGGACCTCGATCAGGACCTGGAGACAATGCTGGCAGTTCTCGACGGGGAGAGCACCTGTATCCTCCGGAGAGTTGCTGCTGCTGCCTACCTAACCTTTTGGTTAGATGGAGGCACTCTCCGGGTGGACTACAGGGCCCTCAAGATGGCCCTTGGAACCACCGTTGGGAGGTAATTACCTTACTGATGCGTGTAATGTCCCATCCTTTTTTCACATGAATTTGGAGCAAAATTAGGGGTGGGACTTTACCCGCGGACCGAAGCCCGACGTGAATAAAATGTTCTGAAATTTGCGGGTGGGACATTACACGTGTTAGTACGGTATATGTAATAGTACCATAATTCTAACCCAAACCCTAACCCTACTTCTCATGGACATTAAATGGTTATAAATGCTCTTCTGGCAGATCCAACCTAAAGCCAGTCACCTGGGATCTGGGGCACATCGATCACCACAGCCTCCAAGACGGAGATGCCAAATGCCTGGCCAAGTCGGCAGCTGCCCTTCTCCAGACCGACCCCAAACCCCTGGAGTGGGCTCTGGAACATCTAGCAGACGGTAAATATATTCAAAAAATTAAATAACTACCAACCATTTCAATAACTTTTTTTAAATTATGGCTCTGATTTTTTTACTTATATCTTTGCTTTCCAAATATACTACAGCCTGTGACACCTGTGCTACCCCGGAGAGAAGGATCAGATTCAATCAGGAGCTCCTCCTTCGTGTGGCCTCCTGCTGGGCTGGGCAGGCACGCTTCAACTTAAACTTCTTCAGACAACCACGCATAGACTGTGCCCAGGGCACGATGTCCCCACAGGAGCTCGGAGCCTGTCTCACCCAGGAGAGAGAGCAGAAAGGATTTTCAGCCCTCCTGACTGCAATTTTCAAAGAGCTCATCAAAGCCAGTGGAGCAGACGCAGAGTAAGTTACACATACTACTGTATTCAGTTTAGTTTGCTGACAACAGTACTTACTCATACATTTTCTCATGGATTTCTTTTTTTTTATTCACAGCGCTACAACAGTAGCCACTGCCCTCATCCGCGACCAGCGGATTGACGCATTCCAGAGGCTCCCGCCGGTGTTTCCCAGGGCAGAGAGACGGCGGTTAGCCCGCATCGAGACGGAGGAGTTGGCGCGGCGCATGGTGGAGGCCTGCGACTTCATTCGGGCCGCGGATGTCTCCTTGGAGACCATGCCGAGTCTGCGCCAGATTAATCCAAGCAACCCAACGGCCGTCTCTGCCTTTCGTCTGGCGGAGATGCTTGTCCAGGATGAGGGGGCCAACGTGCTGAGTGCCACTGACATCATCCTGGCCTTGTGTATCACGTCAGAGGCAGAGCGACGGAGGCGGAGGAAGGACCCCCTGTGGCATCCATGGGTCTCATGGAAACATTTTCATCGGGCACTTCCGGCTCCACTCAACGACATCATCTATCTCCTCCACCAGAATGATCTCATCGACCCCATGCCAGAGACCGAGCCGCCGCCCCGCTACCCCTTCTTCGGTCTGTGGCAGATCACGGACTTTGCCACACGGGTCGACGCCTACATTGCCCGCCAGCACGCACAACACCAGGCTGACGAGCAGGACGACGGGGAGGAGCAAGAGCTGCCAGAGCCTCCAGAAGAGGACGAGGACTCAGAGCCAGAGGCTGAGGCCGTCCAGCCACGGGTCCGGAAGGTTCGAGTCAGAGGAATGCATGCCCTGCTCGCGGAGAAGGAGCACGTTGTAAGTATTATTACTGCGGAAGACTAGATCCCCTCTGTCAAGAATAGGGTTAAAGTTGATTAATGCTTTTCTTTTTTTTTAATCTATAGAATGTCCCTGAAGAACCCGTCCAAGGAGACAGACGAAAGAGGGAGCAGAAGGCAGTGGAGAGGACAGTGGTTCGCCGCCTAAGGGGGATCAAAGCGCTCCTCGAGGAGAAGAGGGCCCAGGGGTTAGAGTTTTAGTGAAATAAACCACTAAAAAATGAAACAAAACAGCCCTTCTCAGGGCTAGTGGAAGTAAACCACTTTAAAAAATGTAACACAAAAGCCCTTTTCAGGGCTATTTTTGGGGTGGGAGCTGCTTTACGTCCTCGTCGTCCACCCTGGGTAGTTCTTTGGAACTAGCGAAATTTGCAGCAAACATAACCCTCTGTAACTATTCGAAGATATATGAAAGCGGATGGATGCAAGACTAATATTAGTTAAGGACTCAAACTTTCTCAAAAGCATGTGACTGGCCCAAGGTTTATTATTTGTTAGTTTCAAAGTCCAAAAATCAATAGACTTTGTACATGTGTACTAACCTTATGGGTTTTTCGGACTTAAAGAATTTTTTTTGCACCCTTCCATAGGAATTGTACATGTTAGGGTTAGTACATAGGTTTGTACACAATGAAAATATATGAAAGCGGCTGGATTGAAGACTAATATTAGTTAAGGACTCAAACTCTCCCAAAATTATGTGACTGCCCCAAGGTCTATTATCTGCTAGTTTCAAAGTGTAACTCCATTCAGTCTTAGCTCCAGACCCTTCTAAAGTTACCATAGGTTTGTACATAGACAATATATGAAAGCGGCTGGATGCAAGACTAATATCAGTTAAGGGCTCAAACTTTCCCAAAAGTATGTGACTGGCACAAGGTTTATTACTTGTCAGTTTCAAAGTGTAACTCCATTTAGTCTTAGCTCCAGACCCTTTTAAACAAGTCCAAAATGTCCATAGACTTTGTACAGTGTACAATATCATACATTACCTATGCAAGACTTTTCCGCAAGGAACCGGCGCTGTGCTATTCAGGTATTTGACTAGATTATGTAGTCAGCATTCTGATTCATGCATGCACTCATACTTTCAAACAATAATTGGGCTGGTGCAAGGATCCAACATATGTAAATTTCAAAGTGTAACTGTAATCTTTGCTCCAGCCGTCTTTGAAATTTTCCCTATACATTATTACACAATATTTGAAAGCGGCTGGAAGGAAGACTAATCATAGTTATGCATTCATACTTTCAAACAATAATTGGGCGAGTGCAAGGTCCAACATATGTAAATTTCAAAGATTAACTCTAATTAGAATGTGCTTCAGTCGTCTTTGAAATTTAATTAGACCAAATTGATGGCTGGACCAGGACCAGATATTGAAATTGTCCTGGAACAAAGACTCCGAGGAGTTATGTCCTAATAATTATATATGTTGTACCTAGGGTAGGGAATAACATGATCCAATATATTCAGATCATGACCGTTAGTAGTCTTCTCTTCAGCACTTACTTGCTTTATGCGTGTTAAGTCTATGGAGGAATTCCCATGTGTTATTTCCACATAGAGTTTGTACACGCACTATAGTATACCAACGGTGTATTCAAAAGTAGTGTCTGGAGCTAAGACTACACGAATTTAATCCCCCAAACTAATAAATCCTCTAGAGCAGACACTGGCTATTAATCTCCTACGTTTTCAAATCATTACTTTTAGTAATCTCGTTTCTAGTCTTTAATTAATTCAACTAGACCAAATTTCAGGGTTAGACCAGGACCAGATACCAAAAATGCTCCTGGAACAAATACTACAAGGAGATATGTCCTGAAATTGACATATGTTGGACCAAGGGTAGGGAGTAACATTATCGAAAATGCTCACATCCTAACTGTTGGTAGTCTTCTTTTCAGCACGCAGTTACTTTACCCGTGTTATACCTATGGCAATTTTCCCATTGAGTTTCACATGCATTATACTATACGAAAGGCTTAGGCTTAGCTGTAACCCGACCTACTGTAC